>NC_139699.1:10607811-10882811 GCF_964188405.1 Protomyctophum parallelum
TGGGGTGGGGTGGGGTGGGGGGGGGGGCGTGAACACATGCACAAAACAGAGCTCACGTTCACCTTCGGTAAACTGAATTGCCTTTCATACATCACACAGGGACAGGGGAACAGCCACAGGAGAGGACGCACGCACGCACGCACACACACACACACACACACACACACGCAAATAAACGCAGATAGAATGCAACTTGAGCAGCTCACATTTGCATAACCAGTGACTTTCTCAACGTGCATGACATCACCGGTACCTTTCAGCATATCTACACCTCTCATCTGCCTCTCATCGCACGCAAAACATTAAAATGATTACGCTTTCCATCTGTGCCCCCTATGGTCCCGCACGGCACCATTCCGCTGATGACAGCCGTGGGTAACTTGAATCCACTTGACCACCTGACATGACTATTGTGTCATAAATCCCTTGGCTTGTGACTGGACTGTGTAGTTATAGGTGAGAGAGTGACCTCATCCTCATCCTCCTTTCCGCCCACAGGCCATCTTTACAGCGCTGACCTTTAAGAAAGAGTCTGGTGGTGAGGAGAAAGATGCTGCATGTGTGCGTGCGTGCGTGCGTGTGTGTGTGTGTGTACATTTGTGTGTGTGTGTGTGTGTGGGGGGGGGGGGGGGTTACATAAGACCCCAGGGAGGAGGACACCAGCTCCCAGACGAGGGAGATAGTGGCACTTTAACCCATTTCGATCTGACGTCGAAATAAAAAGAATCATGACAAATTTCTGAAATAGCTCATGTTTCTATATCAGTGGTGCTCAAGCATTTTCATGTCAAGTACCCTCAGAATGATATATGGCCATGACCCCCATCTGAAAATATGTTGTTCCAGGGACCCTCTCCCCAGAAGCAAAGATTTGAGTAAAAAAAATGTTCGCTCTGAAAGAATATATATTCAAAGATTTGCACCACATTTTCACGATTTTTCAAAAATGTAGCAGACCTACAAGCTCGTAGCTATGAGCTTGTGGATCTGCTATTTTTCAACAGCTAAAGCATAACATAATGCTTATAGAACACCAAAAGGGGTTCCCGTTCAGAATGGATTAAAGAAAATGGGAGGCCAGGATGGGAATGGAGGCACGTATAAGCAAACTGTTGCCCGCAGGGTGGGGGACGGGGGGACGATGGGGGGGGGGGGGGGGGGGGGGGGGACGCTGTTTGGTGTGCAGCAGTGAGGTGGAAACGGGGTCTGTTGATGACGTGGCGGAGCAGTGGCTTGACAGGAAGAGAGAGAGAGAGAACAGAGAACAGGTGTTAACAGATTCAGCGTGATTTGCAGACTGCGCCATACCTTAAGCCTTATACCGATATGTGTGCTCTCAAGAGAAGAACATAGAAAGAAGTGTGTGGAGAAAAACATATAGGCACCCATTCTCTGCAGCTGGATGCAAGGTCAAAAGGTCACATGAGAAGAGGACAGGACTGACGTGTTTTCCGTAGTCCAGTTCAGTTGAACATAATAATGAATTGCATTTTTATAGCGCTTTTTCTAAAATGCCCAAAGCGCTTTACAATGGTTCATTCATTCATTCATTCATACATTGGGAGGTGAAGCGGCGAACAGTCGACGCCAGCATCCTCACTTCCCACATTCACACACCGACGGTGGCGAGCTCACACCGACCGACTCATTGGAGGCAATGTAGGGTTCAGTGTCTTGCCCAAGGACACTTCGACATGTGGACCGGGATTCGAACCTACGACCCGGGGATCAATGGACGACCTGCTCTACCTCCTGAGCCACAGCCGCCCAATAACAGCCGCACATAACAAGCCTATTACAAAGTTAACAACCGACCGCCTGTGCTTTTTTGTTAACTCACATTTCAAATTCTGATTCTGATTACAAAAGCTTCTATGGCTCTAGCATTATGCCACTGCCTACATTGGATCTCCAACTTCCATCGTTATACCGACTCAGAGGTCTAAACAGCCGGGCACCGCTCGAGTTAAGTTTAATTATACATGGAAGGCACTTCAGTCCAAACTTTATACCAAGACATTGTGAAATGCACGTTTGCATAAATTGGAGGTTGAATGAATTAAGAGGCAAAGAGTCAAATGCACCTGTGTTTTCTTTATTCAATTGTATTGCATTAAACCTTTCTTTATCTGAAGAAGCCCTCGACTAAAGATTGGTTTAATTTGGAAACGAGCTAATGTATTCTCCCGAGCTCGCACGCCGTTCACAGCTGTGCCTTCAGCGGCAGACTTCTTTTAAATACCTGATTAACACCGTTTGGGCGGGAACCCCTTTTGGTGTTAGCATTATGCTTTAGCTATTGAAAAATAGCAGATCTACAAGCTCATAGCGCGCCACCGAGTGGCGCGATACGAGCTTGTAGGTCTGCTATTTTTGAAAAATCGACTATTTTTTGAAAAGAACGACTGACATAGAAACATAGCTTTTTCAGGATGTCGGGATGTAGAAGACATTTTTAGAATCTGATCTCAGGTCAGAATGGGTTAACACTGTTTGGCCCTCACACATTACAAACACACGCACGCACGCACACACACACACACAGACACACACACACACAGGCCTGCCCACATCATGCACGTGCTGGACTTGTGTGGCATGAATTTGAAATAATCCTTTGCGATGAAGGCTAGGCACACATCATGCGAGAATTGTAATGGATAATAGAGTGTGGAGAGTGACAGCTGAAGAAAGAAGCGCTCTGAATACACATAAACATTTGCACAGTGATACACACTTTACACACAGCAGAGAAATGAGTACACACAACACAGTGATACACACTTTACACACAGCAGAGAGATGAGAGAAGTACACAACCACAACACAACCATTTGCTGCACATTTCTATACACCACACAACAAGCAGCCTCCTTTATCTGCTTACACACACACACACA
Organism: Protomyctophum parallelum; assembly: GCF_964188405.1. Taxonomy (NCBI): domain Eukaryota; kingdom Metazoa; phylum Chordata; class Actinopteri; order Myctophiformes; family Myctophidae; genus Protomyctophum; species Protomyctophum parallelum. The sequence continues at coordinate 10,610,712 of NC_139699.1, forward strand.
CACAAAGCAGCCTCCTTTATCTGCTTACACACACACACACACACACACACACACACACACACACACACACACACCAAGCAGCCTCCTTTATCTGCTTCCCTCTCTGTGTCATGCTGTCATATCCAACACTCACTTTGTTTCTCCATCATTCTTCAGACACAAACACACACATATGTACACATGTACACACACACATGCACACACACACACACACACTCACCAATACTCGTCGCACACACACACACACAGCCACACACACATTAATTCGGTGGGGTTCGAGGGAGCTAGTCGGTGGAGTCATTATACATTCACCGGGAAAATTCAGGAGTTGTTATTATTATTAAATTCTCATTCCAGAGGCTGTCTGTCGACTGTTTCCATTTCTCACATGAAGCCTTATACTGTCAAAATAAGGGAGTTATTGATTGTGGTTTTAATCTACAAATAAATATATCATGCAGCGTTTTTACAACCATGCTGGCAGCAATGTTAAAAGAAGGGCACAGCTCATCTGGCTGATGGATGGATGGGGGGGGCGATGCCCTGCAGGGCCTACAGGTGGGCTAACCCCCCCCCCCCTCTCTGTCTCTCTCTCTCTCTCTCTCTGTGTGTCTCTCTCTCTCTCTGTGTCTCTGTCTGTGTCTCTCTCTCTCTGTTCATCCTTCCACACACACACACACATCGTAGTCTCTAAAACTATAGCCTATATAAACTTATAGGTGGACGAATCTGGAGATGACGTGCGTGTTTGCATGCGCGTTGTGCGTGTGCGTGTGTGCATGTGCATGTTCGTGCGTGTGTGTCAAAAGTGTCGAATTAGCTTTTCAGTGACCACAGCAGGGCTCTTGTACACTTGCTCTCCTTCGTCCACAACAGCGGCAAGTATAAGGGCTGTGTGTGCGCGTGTGTGTGTGTGTGTCTGTGTGTGTGTGTGTGTGTGTGTGTGTGGGTGTGTGTGTTTCTGTGTGTGCGTGCGTGTGCGTGTGTGTGTGTGTCTGTGTGTGTGTGGGTGTGTGAAAGTGTGTGTGTGTGGGTGGCGGTCAAGGTGGAGCAGAAGGGCCCCCTAGGGAGCTCTCCTGCCCTCTGCTCCGGCCCTTCCACCTCTTGAGTGTCCACGCCTGCTGCTCACTCCCCAGAGGTGTGCAGATGGAGGCTATAACCTGCAACAAGTGGTGTGTGTATGTGTGTGTGTGTGTGTGTGTGTGTGTGTGTGTGTGTGTGTGTGTGTGTGTGTGTGTGTGTGTGTGTGTGTGTGTGTGTGCGCGCGCGTGTGTGTGTGTGTGTGTGCGTGTGTGTGTTTACAAGGTGAAAGAGGACGCTGAACATTCTGACTGAGTGCTAGGATAGAATGAGGGGGAACCGAAAACAAGCAAGTCAAGAAGAGGAAGAAGAAAGGCCGGCGTTGTGACTGACGGTAATGACTGTGGAGGAAGAGGGGGAACGCTGGGAATGCCAGCCCAGCCTACAGGACAGGAGGGAGGGAGGGACGGGATGGGAGAGATGAGAAGAAGCAGCACCAGGGGAAAGAATACAGTGGAGGAGACGAGGCTGCATTAGTAACAAGTCTCTCTGGCCAATTATACCACTGCTGCTCTCTCTTCTATCATTCTGCTGCCTCGCCTTCCCTCTCCCTCTCCCTCTCCCTCTCTCTCTCTCTCTCTCTCCCTCCCTCCCTCCCTCCCTCCCTCTCCCTCTCTCTCCCTGCTCTCACTTTCTCTATATATCTGTGCTCGCTCTACCTTTCCGTGTGTGCTGTCAGCGGCAATAGATCCCTAAATGATACCAGCTCAGCGCTGGCAGGTTTTATCTTCCCGTGCTACAATAATACAATAGGTAGGACGGGATCCTAAGGAGAAGATAAGATAGAGAACCCAACAGTGAACGCATTACAGCAAAGACAGACATGGACGGAGGCTTTGGGAAAGCGCTTTATTGCCATCTAGTGGCAATTAGAAGACCCCCAGGCCACCCAAAGCAACGCACAGCTGGCTGGTGGGGATCAATTAGCAAAGAGAGCGTGCAGGAGGATCACGTTCTATTCTGCACATCATGGTTGCACAATAACATATTCAGTGTTGATTTAACTCATTCTGACCTGAGATCACATTCTAAAAATGTCTTCTACATCCTGACAGTTTTCATTCTGACCTGAGATCAGATTAAAAAAAATGTCTTCTATGTCAGTCGCTCTTCGATTTTTCAAAAATAGCAGACCTACAAGCTATGACCTTGTAGATCTGCTATTTTTCAATAGTTAAAGCATAACGTAATGCTAACACCAAAATGGGTTCCCGTAAAGAATGGGTTAACTCATTGTAAAAATGGACCCAAATAATCTGTAGGGGTCCATAAATATACTCCGGTTTAAACATCCTAAAGGGAATACCTTCGTATACCTCCGATGTCACTCTGACAAACATATAGCCATGGACAAACCCCATATGCCCATATATAGGCGGGGTATCACAGTCACGTCACTCGATCTGGCTCAGATATATAAGTTAACCATAAACAAACCTGACATGCCCATATATAGCCTATACCGTAGACATGACACTATGGGATGTATTTTGCGTGTCTTATAAGTACCAGGTCTTATTACTTAACTTAAGACCTGGAGGCGTGATCAATGCCATTTGGCTATTCTGAGTGGCCAAAGAGCATTGACCACGCCTCCAGGTCTTTAGTTAGGGAATAAGACCTGGTACTAATAAGACACGCAAAATACAGCCCTATATGACTCAGACATAACCATAAACAAACCTGATATGCCCATATTTAGGTTGTCGGGCTACTACGCGTTTGTTCAGAGCCATAATGATATACAGTTGTCCATAACCGGCGCCCATCCAACTAATATGCCCATATATGGTCATGCCTTACAGGGTGTGGCAGTGCAGGGCAGAATACTAATGACATCAGGGATCTCCTTGTATGGGCATAAAGGGATATTGACGGGTACAACGGTACTTTGACAAGGCCTCAGAATGGGTTGCATCGATGGTGCGATGGAGGTGAAAGACCTCTAGTTTAGTTCAATTAACACAGGATTATTAATTGCATGACTTGTGGTCCTGCTTCCACAACATAATGCTGAAACCTGTGCTACAGCCAAATGACCGACAGCCTATTACAGCTGACATCCAAGTGCACATGGCACGCCATCAACAGGATATGCAAATATGCTACCATTTTATATTCAAGAAAGGTTATACACATGGTTTAAAAAATGTTTTAAAGGTCACAATCAAATATAATCAAACGTTCTGAAAACCTGTATTTTCCCATTGTATCGTTTTATTATCACACTATATATGTTTCTTATATTATTATTATTATTATTATTACTGCCTTAATATATCTTTTCATTAGAATTCCAATGTTAACACAATTTTAGCGGAACAAGTCCCAGCAACATTTTGCAGTTAGTGACAAATTAATACTGCAGTGTGTTTTGCACTGTGAAGAACCATGCAGTAACGTCTTTGTTTTTGTTTTTCCAAGATGGTTGCATGCTTTGCCAGCCTGTCCTTTCTCAAGTGGTCATGACAATAATTCAGGACAGGTATTGTAAGGAAAGGAAAGGTACCATGTTTACCCAGGGTAACTGGACTAAGCTCAAGAACTTGTTTACAGCCAGGCCCTGCTCATAGAACATTTCATGGTAGGGGTTCAATGCCTTGTCCAAGGGCACTTCAGCGGTGGTAATATTTTAACGTGCCGGTCCGGGCATGCGAACTAGCGACCTTCCGATATCAAGACCGCTCCGCAAACCGTTCGGCCACCGCTGGTCATGACAATAATTCAGGTATTCACTGTACAGCATGCAGCATTCCAAATGTGTATGTAAGACTCGATGCGCATGTGTGTGTGTGTGTGTGTGTGTGTTGTGTGTGTGTGTGTGTGTGTGTGTGTGTGTGTGTGTGTGTGTGTGTGTGTGTGTGTGTGTGTGTGTGTGTGTGTGTGTGTGTGTGTGTGTGCGTGCGTGTGTGTGTGTGTGTGCGTGCGTGCGTGCGTGCGTGTCCATGGGTCCAGTCAGTGACCTGTTACAGGTGGGGAGTATAATAAGGGTGCCAGTGCTAAATGGGCAACTTAGGAGAGTGGAAAGACGGATACAAAAAAAAAAAAAATCACAGGACCACAGCAGAAATAATGGGACAGGTGGTCCTGACATCTGGAGCCAGAGGACTTTTAGGGGCTTCCCAGCATCCTGCTCACCTTGCGGGTAAATTAGCAAAGTGAGAAAATATGGCAGGGCTAAACGAGGCTGACAATCACACAGAGGGTGGGCTGGTGAGAGAGAGAGAGAGAGAGAGAGAGAGAGAGAGAGAGAGAGAGAGAGAGAGAGAGAGAGCCCAGTGGGGAATTCATCATCCATTCCACACGTTGCTCATTTTGCACGTATAAAGAAAAAACGGGCGGAGAGTGTGGTGGTGGACGCCGGCCGGCCGGCCGGGGCGGGCAGGGTCGGGTTCGTGTGTGAGGGTTGATGAGGGTCGGGGGGAGCATTACATTAATACAGTTTGACCTGAATTGATGAAGATATCATTTTTACCACATTCTTAACCCATTTAGGCCTGACGTCGAATCAGTGGTTCTCAATATTTCATGTCAAGGACCCCAGAAACTATATATGTATTTGGCCGCCGACCCCTATCTGAAAATATGTAGTTCCAGGGACCTCCCAGAAGCAAAGATTTGACTTAAAAACATAAAACAGGAAAAAATATATATTCCAAATTTGCGCCACATTTTCACGATTTTTAAAAAATAGCAGAGCTACGAAGCTCGTAGCACGCCACTCGGTGGCGCGCTACGAGCTTGTAGATCTGCTATTTTTCAATAGCTAAATTATAACATGTTTAAAACACCAAAAGGGGTTCCTGCCCAAAATGTGTTAAGTAGTTCTCCTCCTGCTCGGTGAATTCATTTCAGAGCAATAATAAGTCCCGTATATATTGTGGTAATGCAAGTTGATCGTTACGTTCTAATATCGATCTATGGCACGGCGGCGATGACCAACAGATGGAGTAATGGGTCAGGCAGGCAATTTAGTAAATCATAGTTCAGAAGGCTGTAATAGTGTAGATATATACTGTACGCCACGAGCTGTTTGAACTGGTGCTGATGCACAAGAAGATGAAGAGAGATGATGTCAGAGAGAGGTTATTTTGTGTGTGTGTGTGTGTGTGTGTGTGTGTGTGTGCGTGCGTGTGTGCGTCATGGCTCTCATTTCCCCCTTGGCCAAATGGAAGGTCACGAGGGAGGAGGAAGGTGCAGGCTATACAGCAAACTGCCACCGAGTCACTCTGACAGCTTGACCCCGTGGGAAAGAAATAGCCTTTTCATCAGATGCACCTCCTCCTCCTCCTTCTCCGTGTTCTTCCCTCTCTTCGAGGCTCCTTTCCACTTTACTCTGACTCCCTCATGCCTCTCTCTCTCTCTCTCTCTCTCTCTCCCCCTCCTCCCTCCCTCCATCTGGACTGTGTGCCCTTCCCCTTCCTGCCTTCCACTCCCCTCTGCAACTCCAATCCATCTTTACTTAACCCCTTTTGCGCGGGAACCCCTTTCGGTGTTATGTTATCATTTAGCTATTGAAAAATGGCAGATCTACAAGCTTGTAGCGCGCCACCGAGTGGCGCGCTACGAGCTTGTAGGTCTGCTATTTTTGAAAAATCGTGAAAATGTATAGTGCAAATCTTTGCCAATTACATATAATCTTGGGGTCCTTGACATTGAAAATGTTTGAGAACCGCCGACATAGAAACATGGGGTTTTTTTTCAGAAAACTGTCAGGATGTAGAAGACATTTTTGTAGAATCGTCCTCGCAGGTCTAAATGGATTAACCTTTGCTTCTCTTACTTCTCTCTATACGCTTCCCAGCAACGCCTGATGTGTTTTTTTTGTGTGTGTGTGTGTGTGTGTGTGTGTGTGTGTGTGTGTGTGTGTGTGTGTGTGTGTGTGTGTGTGTGTGTGTCAGCCAGTGTGCTCTCGTTCCCTCTCGCGTCTCTGTTGCTCTCATTTCACCACCCTAGCCCTCCCAACACCCCCCCCCCCCCTCCCCACCACCCGGCCGTTTCCTTGGGCTCCGGCTCTAATGTCACAAATGGGTAATAAAGATGCCATCAAAAGGACACCAGAGCATCCGCATTCTGCCGACGTCCCCCCATCCCTCTCATAACTCTCTGGAGGGCAGAAGGACACATACATCACCGTACAGAGGATGCCTAATGGCATGGAATTATGTCGCTGTTAACACCGCCGTCCAAATAGATGCACGCGCGGTGCACAGCACAGAGGGAACCATGCCGCGCTAACAAAGTGTGCCCACGCGTATGCAGGCGCATATATTTGAGAGGGGACTATACTGCGTGTGCCATTAACCCATTTTGGCCGGGAACCCCTTTTGGTGTTTATAGCATCATGCTATACTTTAGCTATTGAAAAATAGGAGATCTACAAGCTCATATAGCGCGCTACGAGCTTGTAGGTCTGCTATTTTTGAAAAGTCGTGAAAATGCATGTGGCACAAATCTTTGAATATATATAGAGCCAACATTTTTAACTCAAATCTTTGCTTTTGGGGTGTCCCTGGATACAACATAATGCATATGATATTGGGTCGGTGTTAGCATTATGTTATAATATAGCTATTGAAAAATAGTAGATCTACAAGCTCATAGCGCGTGCCACCGAGTGGCGCGCTACGAGCTTGTAGGTCTGCTATTTTTGAAAAGTCGCGAAAATGTGGCGCAAATCTTTGAATATATTCTTTCAGAGCCAACGTTTTAAAGTCAAATCTTTGCTTCTGGGAGGGTCGCTGCCTGGAACAACATATTTTCAGATGGGAGTCGGCCGCCGATTTCATATACTTTTGGGGGTTCTTGACATGAAAATGTTTGAGAACCACTGACCTATAGAAACATGGGTTTTTCAGAAAACTGTCATGATTTAGAAGACATTTTGTAGAAACGGTCTCGGTCGAAATGGGTTAAGTTATCAGGGAAAACGTCCCCTCTACGCCCCTACTCAACATGCTAAACACAGAGGAGGGGACGACGGAGGGGAGGAGTGTGTGTGTGTGTGTGTGTGTGTGTGTGTGTGTGTGTGTGTGTAGGGGGGGGGGGGGGGGCACATCTTTTATTCCCCCATGTGCCTCTTCAAACCACCACTCAGACAGTCAGGACGGACGGACTGTGCCAGAATGTCTAGTCAGATATGACCTTGAGGAGCCGCTCTGCTGTCCCTCCCACAAGGTCTTCACTCTCACTGTCGCATATCAAACGCTGTCGCTCTCAATAAAAACATCATTACGGTTATATACGGTATAGGCCTATTTCACTGCTGCAGGACATCGGTTGCATTAGCATGAAGCCCAGGTGTTAGTTTATGGTCAACTATTAAAAACCATGCCATACAAATAGTCTGAATGCCTTACTGTCTCAGCTCTCGGCTCATTCACCACCGTATATATACAGTTCTCCTGATTCAGTTTCAGTCTGCTTAACGCTTCTATCTTTCTTTATATAGCAGGCTGTTAACACATTACACTGTAGTATAGCCTAGATATATAAAATACAAATAAACAAATGAATCATTAATTAACAGCCAAACAGATTAAAAAAAAAACCTATGTACTTCATACAGCAATGAACTACAACCATGTTGTTAAATGTGGTGTGCATTATGTGATGATGACCACATACTGTCTACAGTTGCTCAACTGCTTTCTGGTTCCCTTCTTAAGGAACCTATAATATTAGGAAGGTAAGGTCAAGGAAGGGAAGGTCATTCGTCATTGACGCTCAGGGGTGGCAAACTCGCACCTGGAATTCTATTAAATTAATCACAGTGAATCAGGACACTATTTATTTATTTTATTTTATAATCCTTTTATCCCACGATTTTGTAACCCATTTTTTCACCCAGTGTCAATTATCTAATTATCTGTAATCCTGGGCGCTACACTTCCTCTGCCAACTTTGGGGCTACCTCCCTCCCACCGGCTGGCCATGGGGGGAGGTAGTTTAGAGATCAGGATTACTGCATGTTTTTGTGAGGGTACCTACCCTAGGGGACACGGGGAGAACATGTGATGGTACCTACCCTAGGGGACACGGGGAGAACATGTGAGGGTACCTACCCTAGGGGACACGGGGAGAACATGTGAGGGTACCTACCCTAGGGGACACGGGGAGAACATGTGAGGGTACCTACCCTAGGGGACACGGGGAGAACATGTGATGGTACCTACCCTAGGGGACACGGGGAGAACATGTGAGGGTATCTACCCTAGGGGACACGGGGAGAACATGTGATGGTACCTACCCTAGGGGACACGGGGAGAACATGTGATGGTACCTACCCTAGGGGACACGGGGAGAACATGTGATGGTACCTACCCTAGGGGACACGGGGAGAACATGTGAGGGTACCTACCCTAGGGGACACGGGGAGAACATGTGAGGGTACCTACCCTAGGGGACACGGGGAGAACATGTGAGGGTACCTACCCTATAGGGGACACGGGGAGAACATGTGAGGGTATCTACCCTAGGGGACACAGGGAGAACATGTGAGGGTACCTACCCTAGGGGACACGGGGAGAACATGTGAGGGTTCCTACCCTAGGGGACACGGGGAGAACATGTGAGGGTATCTACCCTAGGGGACACAGGGAGAACATGTGAGGGTATCTACCCTAGGGGACACGGGGAGAACATGCAAACTCCACACAGAAAGGCCCTTTCGCCAACCCCTCCTCGGGTATGGGCACTGATGACACGGAGGGAACACGCCCCCCAGTGCCCACAGTGTCCCCAGCGGGAATCGAACCCAGGACCTTTTAGCTGTGAGGCGACAGCACTAGCGACATGACCCCTGAGGACACCATTTCTGAATGATTGTAATGGTATCAGGAATATAATAATAAAAGAAGACATATCACAGGTTGTTTCATGATTCCTGGGTTTCTTATGTGCATAGTCTATGTATAGTGAATAAATTCTCATAAATTGAATCTCCATATATGGGCATATATAGTCACGACGTAGAGGGCCCGGGGCCCTTCCCCATATATGGCCTTATCACGCCTCCATATACTGTATGGGTCACGCTTCGTAACATCACTTTCACGCCTCCATACAGTATATGGTCACGCCATATATGGAGGACACCCTTAGATCTTGTGCATTTTTTGGTCAAAGACACTGACGTCATCAAACCCTGGATAACCATACATGGAGAAGAGTGCATGGATCCTCACCTAGATGTCATCTAACCCTGGATAACCATGCATGGAGAAGACTGCATGGATCCTCACCTAGATGTCATCTAACCCTGGATAACCATGCATGGAGAAGACTGCATGGATCCTCACCTAGATGTCATCTAACCCTGGATAACCATGCATGGAGAAGACTGCATCACCTAGATCCGCATACATATGGAGCCGGCCAGCAACTCAACATCTGACCTCAAACCCTTATATCTCCATATATGGAGCTGACCTGTTCTGACATTCCATATGTTGATCCTACCCCACCCGTCCTTCTTGTTCTGACTTTCCATATTATGTTGATCTGACCTCATCAAAGCCCATTTTGGGCGGGCACCCGTTTTGGTGTTGGCATTAAGCTATGCTTTAGCTATTGAAAAATAGCAGATCTACAAGCTCATAGCGCGCCACCGAGTGGCGCGCTACGAGCTTGTAGGTCTGCTATTTTTGAAAAATCGAAGAACGACTGACATAGAAACATAGCTTTTTCAGAAAACTGTCATTTTCAAACAGACATTTTTAGAATCTGATCTCAGGTCAGAATGGGTTAATAATATACACTAGGGCATTCACTTCTAGTCATTTTTACTAGTTGACTAGTTGCCTAGTTGACTAGTAATGATGACAGTCTTGCGATACTTTGGCAAGTTCAGTAAAAGTATACTTTGTGCTCTTTAGTTAGCGCTTTACCTCTAAAGAATGATACAGTGCCCTGCACACTGAAAAGGTTCAGTAAAGTATACTTTGTGCTCTTTAGTTACCGCTTTACCTCTAAAGAATGATACAGTGCCCTGCACACTGAAAAGGTTCAGTAAAGTTCAGTAAAAGTATATACTTTGTGCTCTTTAGTTACCGCTTTACCTCTAAAGAATGATACAGTGCCCTGCACACTGAAAAGGTTCAGTAAAGTTCAGTAAAAGTATATACTTTGTGCTCTTTAGTTACCTCTTTACATCTAAAGAATGATACAGTGCCCTGCACACTGAAAAGGAGTTCAGTAAAGTATACTTTGTGCTCTTTAGTTACCTCTTTACCTCTAAAGAATGATACAGTGCCCTGCACACTGAAAAGGAACACAGTAAAGTATACTTTGTGCTCTTTAGTTTACCTCTAAAGAATGATACAGTGCCCTGCACACTGAAAAGGAACACAGGCAGCACAAAACAATGTGTGATGTCTTCTTTTATTCTCCTGGACTGGGTATTCTACAAAGGTCGCAGTCATTCAGAAAGTTAGTGATATATTCATAAGCTGGTCCATCTGGCTATCACTGACTGCACTGCATTCCATCTGACTCCCGCCTGCAGTTTGCAATCTGCCAGCTGGAATTGCTGGACAGAGAAAATGACGTTGCGCTCTCTCTCTCTCTCTCTCTCTCTCCTCTCTCTCTCTCTCTCTCTCTCTCTCTCTCTCTCTCTCTCTCTCTCTCTCTCTCTCATCTCTCTCCTCTCTCTCTCTCTCTCTCTCTCTCTCTTCTCTCTCTCTCTCTCTCTCTCTCTCTCTCTCTCTCCCTTTGTGAGGGGAGCTAGACCCTCCTATATCCAGCTTTTGGTGTGTGCACAAACATTACATTAAAATAGCCAAATTATTGTCGAATGTAGATCGGCTAGTTGAATTATTCAAAAATGTTTTTCAAAATAGTAAAAAAAGGCAAAGAGGTTTAGGGATAAGGGGTTTAGCATGGACGAAAATAGAACCCATTTAGTGTCTATTTCACATCATGATGGTGTACGATGATAAGAGTGCCCCTCACTTCACACAGGTGTGAAGTGAGGGGCACTCTTATCATCACAATATTATTATTGTTATGCTGCTGCATTAAGGAAGCTGAATAAAAATATGTTTTACTCTTACCTGTACACAAGTACCCAATCTCCTCCTTCCTCCTCCATTATCGCTCTTCCTTCTGTCTCTATTTCTCTAGGAATCCAAGGGGGGGGCAGACGGGCAGTGAGGGAGCAGAGACGACCCATCGCTCCCCGAGTAGAGCAACGATGGCTTCATAAAAGCAAATCTAGTGTTGCAAATTGCGGCTATACGTAGCTTGGCTGCACTATCTTTCTCTGCTTCTCCTCACAGGCATATTTGGTATGCTGTTTGTAAGTTATTTAGTCATTTTGCTGCACTGATCCATATCACCCCACTTAACAACACAGACTTTCACAAAAGTCAAAAAATATGTTCAGACAGACAGACAACGTAGTCTTTGTATTGAGTTTGTGCTTGAAATGTACTGTAATTCTGCAAACTGTTAATACATATTTCAATCAATCAAAAAACACACAGAGCAGCTCTGGATTGATAGTTTCTTGAAGGAGAGATACAGTACATCATGTTTTATTGTTTTGATCTGAGGTTGGATTGTTTGGTAGGCCTACCTTTCAGAGGTTGTGTGTTGCTATCCATTGTTGAGGAGCCTATGGAAGCGTGTAAATAGCTGTAAAAAGGATTGATTGATTGATTTATTGGTTTATTGACAATGTTTACATGTACAGACAATGCACATATAGTTATACATCATCACTATCAAAAGGATAAATGCAAGAAAGCCGGCTTATTTCCATTGCAGTCCCTTAGTTAAAAATGAAACACAACAATGAATGTGTATGAGTGGCTGTCCATGTGAGTGTTTTAGGAATGTGTTATATAATAATGTTATTATTATTTATTATTAATCTATTTTTGTGTGTTCTTCGTGTGAGTGCGTATGTGTGCGTGTGCCTGTATGTACTGTATGTGTACACAAGAGACAATGGGTGCATAACACAAATCAGGGGGATATGCAATAGTAAAAGGATACAGCATTCAATGTACAATAATTTCAAGTAATAGTAGAGATACAAAGGAAAAAGAAAAAAAACATTTACAAATTAGAAGGCACTGTGGCACCTGAACCGAAGATAGCATAGGATGTATCCTGCTTAGCCATGCACTGAGGTTTAGCTTAAGTTTAAGTTTAAGTTTAAGTTCGGTCCAGCTGTTAGTCAGCCATATATCTTCAGGGAGGACTTCGAAAGTGATAATGGAGCAGGTAGTTTTGAGCTTTTTGGGTACCCTATTCCACCAGCTGCCGAGTGTAAAAATGAGTTTTCCCCCATACAGCTACTGAAGATAACAGGTATATGTAAGGTCTGTGTATACTACGTCTTGTGAAATGATTGTGAACGCTTAGAAAAATAGTTGTGAAGGTATGTCGGAGTGTCCTTGCTTTGTATCCTGTGGACCATACACAGTTTTATTATCAAGACAAATATTATGGGATTAGAGTGGAAGGGATGCACATCGATTAGGAATGATGTTTATAGGTGGAACATGGTGTTGTTTTGTCCAGGCGCAGAGGATCCAGTGTTGTTACAAGACACTGCTTTCACCCAGCTGTTAGTGATGCCGTTTGAGCAGAAAGTTACGGTTAAGAGAACTGGATAAAGCTGTAGAAAGTTGAGTTGTTGCAAAAATAATCATGAAGTTGCAGATAGAGAACAAATAGGTTACAGTTAATCCATGAAACCTTTCTCCAGAGAAACGTGTATGTCTCTTGCTTCCGTCGGATCTGATCTGCACTGTCTGGGTGGTATTGATGTTGTGTTTAATGAGCAACACTCTGCCCCCCTTTCTTTGAAGGGGTTGCTGCTGATACAAAAGAAAAATGGCCAGATGCAGACGAATACTGATGATGCTTCAGTGCGTCCTCTCCTGACTCCACTGAGGATTGTATTAGGCCACTTGTTATGGTGAAATTGGCTGTGCAAAACATTATGTGTTGGTCCTGGAGGCGTATACAGTATAGCCAGGGGCCTTTGCAAACCATGTTGTTGAGCACCATCGTTGGTGCTCAGCTGAGAAAGTTGTTACTTTTGACTTTTTGTTAGAACAGTTCAATGATTTGGACTGCCATGTTGTAGCAGACAATCTTCCATACTTAAATCGGCTGAATTGGCTGATTTTGTGTTGATGCCCGAGGGGTATTAGAACAGTATCCCTCAGCGGGGGACTGTGATCATTAAGTGGTGAACATTTTGTGAAGCCTGGTTCCTCGCATAAGTCTAGACACAGGGCGAACCGAGGACACATTGTATGCAATTATTGCGGTTAAGACAATTATTGGAAATTCAGGTGTCCTGAACTACATGCTTCATTTTGGAATTGACACTGGTACAGCATGTGTGGACCAAAGTAGGCTATACTATCGTTTTTGAGCCATTCATCAACAATGCTTTTGTCCTTGTTGGTGGTATAAGGAGCACAGTTCATTCAACAGTCATTATATTGGAATTCGTGTTGCCAAGTTTTTCCCCCAAGACAGAGATCTCTTCTCATATTTTGTGCTGATGCAAGGTGGGAGGTGGGAGGTGGGCTTGAGTCCTGTGCCACGCAAAGATTCGGGGGGGGGGGGTCCGAGGTAGGGTCTGCACACCCCATTATTGTGTTACAGTACACACAGAGCCATGTCATGTCTGCCTCAGGCTCACCTGTTTTAGCGTTGTAGAAAAGGGATATTGCCTGTAGAACATGGGGTTTGTACAGGTAACCTCTTCCACTTTACTTTTTCAGAGCGTAAAAACAAGGCCCCATACATACAGCTTATGAATCTACATGATAGAACGTCCATGGAACTCCTTTTGCACTAAGCTTATAAAAGTAAAGTGTATTTGGGTGCATCATTGTTTACACCATACACATTTTAATGTGATACTATCTCCTCCACTCTGAGCCACTCGAGGCTAATAAAATGAGCAGGGAGATGTGTTATAGGATGGAGTTTTAAGGATCAACTAATTCATTATGAGAGGCCTGTAGTTTCTTTTTAAGGATCGCATAGGGATGCTAGTTTACCAAGATGTGGCAGGCATAAAAAAAAGGAAGACAAAATTAAAAAACATCGAACAATAAATCAATAATGCCCCTGCCAATATTTTGAGCGCACTTCTGGATATTCTCGCAATAACATTAGCTTTAGCATTTAGAACAATACTCTCCAAATAGTTATAGGAGGATGGGATATTGGGACTACATAGCATTGGGCCACAATGGCATGGAATTTGCGACATGCTGTGTTTCACATGCTGGAGGTCCCGTTTGGGACCCATTTTGAGCGGGAACCCCTTTTGAGTATTATGTTATAGTACTTTAGCTATTGAAAAATAGCAGATCTACAAGCTCATAGTGCGGCACCGAGTGCAGCGCTATGAGCTTGTAGGTCTGCTATTTTTGAAAAATCCTGAACATGTGCATCAAATCTTTGAATATATAATTCTTTCAGAGTTTCAGTTTTTAACTCAAATCTTTGCTTCTGGAGAGGTCCCTGGAACAACATATTTTCAGATGGGGGGTCAGGCGGCATGTTACATATAATTTTTGGGGTCCTTGACATGAAATATTGAGAATCAATGATGAGGTTTTTCAGAAAACCCCCCGCTATTCGTTTCAGTGGAAGTTGCTCAGTGGCGTTTTGTTTTGAAGCACCCGGAAGACTTCCAGAAGTATAATTATTAGGGCCGGGACTAATTGCGATTAATTTAGATTAATTAACTACAGAAAAATTAATCGCGATTAACTACAGATAAATTAATCGCACCTTTTTTTTCACCGCGGAACATTTCTCACTGGGCGCTTTTCTATAGTACTGAAAACTGGAAATAATAAAAAGTCACCCCATTTTGTGTTGCCTAGAACTGGAGGTCTGACAAAAAACAGTAACAATATGAAGTAAGTACAGCTTTGTGATGTCACTGAGATGTACTTGTTACTGTTACAATTTTTTTTTCATACCTCCAGTTCTAGGCAACACAGAATGGGGTGACTTTTTATTATTATTTCCACAACAGGTAGACTGTATTAATGACAGTGAAATGTTGAAAATGAGTGGTATCCTGTAGTCACTATTCGTTGATTCACTGGGATACCAAAAAACATTAAAAAAAAAAGGTTTCTCGCTGTTCTCGGGTTGAATATTGATATGCGATTAAAATGCGATTAATCTAGATTAATTAATCGCAAAGCCTCTGATTAATTAGATTATTTTTTTAATCGAGTCCCAGCTCTAATAATTATAACTCAATGGCTCGAGCGAGTGGAAGTTTAGCCTAGCCTAGCCTTTAGCCCCGGACCTCAATGTTGAGGTCCAGGGCTGACTCACGTGACGTCATGAACGTCCGTCCACTTCCATTAAAGTGCTGCAATTCCACATTTCGCCAGTAGGTGTAGTGGCATCTTCAACGCTGGATAGCCTTACTGGGGGGGGGGGGGGCTTGGAACTCTCAGGCAGAGTCGATGCACCGGCCACCACCAAACGGCCTGGCCAATCAGCGGCAGCTAGAGGCGGGATCAAGGCATGACTGCAGTGTTATGCCTGCCCTTGATGTACCCTGTGTACTCTCTGCTGCCCCACCTGGCGGAGTCAGGTTAGGTCATGACTCATGACCCCTGCTGTCATCTGGGGTTGCTGTTGCTCCCTGTGGTCCCTTTGTAGACTTTGTAAGTGGCTCATTATGAGTGGCCTCTAACCTGCAGAACACCTGTGGAAGAGCCGGGCAGACCCCAGCCCAGCTTCATTTAACCCATTCTGACCTGAGATCAGATTCATACGAGGTTTCCACTGGACACACACTGGTCTGATTAACCCATTCTGACCTGAGATCAGATTCTAAAAATGTCAGTCGTTCGATTTTTCAAAAATAGCAGACCTACAAGCTCGTAGCGCGCCACTCGGTGGCGCGCTATGAGCTTGTAGATCTGCTATTTTTCAATAGCTAAACCACAACGTAATGCTAACACCAAAACGGGTTCTCGCCTAAAATGGGATGCTGCACTGTGGTATTCTCACCCCTTGGACAACACTGGCATTCACAGCATACTATGCGTTTATAGCCATTTATGTTGTTAATTTGGTTTAATTTCAGGTACTAAAATAATTTTGTAGGTAGACTTCAACCTTGATGTGTTGTTGCCAAAGAGCAAGGTCATGATGTCTTAATTAATTGGCATGTAATTGGATCTAGTCAAATGTGAGTGCTGCCCCATATTTTTTTTTAATTCTAAGCAAGGTTTGCTAATGTAAAATGTTTTGCACTTTAACACAACAAATATGTATATTACTAAATATTACTTTATTGGTGTCAGTTATTGCTGCAAGTGTGTGTGTGTGTGTGTGTGTGTGTGTGTGTGTGTGTGTGTGTGTGTGTGTGTGTGTGTGTGTGTGTGTGTGTGTGTGTGTGTGTGTGTGTGTGTGTGTGTGTGTGTGTGTGTGTGTGTGTGTGTGTGTGTGTAATGCTGCTCAACAGTGCCATCCAGCGGTATTATCGTGGTACTTCCGTGCTCACAGAGACAAACAGACAGACAGACAGACAGACAGACAGAGTCACGTATGGCAGACAGACGGTTGGTGGATGGTTTCGTGTTATTCGGAGCTCCCTACATGTACCTGAGCCACTGCCATTTTCTGAAAGCCAGAGGCAAGGAGAGTGTGTGTCACTTCACACTGTGAAGAAGTATGTCCGCAAGGAATGGCTCTTAATTCTTCATCACCTTGACGTGCTACTCATCTTCGTGCCTAAGTTCTGTTCTTCAGAGGACTAGGAGACTTTTTTTGAGCACCACTCAAATAAAGGTTAAATAAATAACCATGGCTCTTCACTTTAAATATATAATACTGTATGTATTTTTTCACCCAGTGTCAATTATCTAATGTAATCCTGGGCGCTACACTTCCTCTGCCAACCTGGGGGGGGGGGGGGGAGCGGACTGACCTCATGCTTCCTTCTATGCATGAGGAGTCCGAGCTGCTTCTTTTCACCTGACGGAGGAGAGTTTCCCCCGGCCGGACGTATAGCACGTGGAAGGAACACGTTATTCCGACCAGTTCCTTTCCCCTCCATCAGGCGCCCCGGCTGGCCAGGGGGAGGTAGTTTAGAGACCAGGATTACTGCATGTTTTTGTGAGGGTATACCTACCCTAGGGGACACGGGGAGAACATGTGAGGGTACCTACCCTAGGGGACACGGGGAGAACATGTGAGGGTACCTACCCTCGGGGACACGGGGAGAACATGTGAGGGTACCTATCCTAGGGGACACAGGGAGAACATGTGAGGGTACCTACCTTAGGGGACACGGGGAGAACATGTGAGGGTACCTATCCTAGGGGACACGGGGAGAACATGTGAGGGTACCTACCCTAGGGGTATGGAAAAGAAGCTCCAACCTCGCAGCTGACTGACGCGACGGACAGATTCCCAGAAACGCTCTCTTTTCCATCCACCAGCTGTCTAAAAACTCGGAAATTACGTAAAAAGACAGCTTCTTCTGTCTGAGGCTGTCCGCTAAAGTGTGCCCAGACGGTATATAGAGAGGTAAAGCAGGAATAGAAAAAGACCTAGCTCATATAATAGTCTTCTTCGGTATAATTACCAGGGGCATGACTAGCTCTAGACTTGTCCTTGACGCTATGGACCAGAGCTAGGGCATGATTAACACCAGGGAATTGGGACCACGTCACCCCAGTCCTGGATAATCTCCACTGGATTCCAGTTGCTTTTAGAATAGATTTTTTTTAAATCCTTTTATTAACTTTTAGGGCACAAAAGGGTCTTGCTCCACATCTTGTTGATCTCCTGCCCCACTAGCCTACACGAGCAAACTGAACGAACCTTTTCAGTTTGTGCCCCAGAAAATATGGAATGCATATACCCTAGCCTAGAGTATTCGACCAGATCTCTTATCTTTTAAATCTCTTCTTAAACATAATATTTTTGTGTGTGTGTCACAAAAGCATTCTTGTAAAGCAACTCTTACTATACAAGTGATGCAGCCACTCCAAGGAACAGCTTGTGAATAATGGGTCCAATATTTAGTTCAGTGACCATGATGCTAAAGAATGGGTCTGAAGCCATGTCTCTTCTCATTGAAATGAATGGACTCACAACCTACTTCTGGTCTGGTAGGCAAGCAGCCACCTACATCACACAGACACGGGAAGTAAAGTGGAGATGGCCTTGGTATTGTTTGTCTTACTGTATATATGCTCTGTGCATTGTAGTCCCATGTTCTCAGGGGAACTGCCCATATAAGTCCGACCTCCTACAAAAACTACATCAAAACGTGCCGTCAAAATCAACATGGATACCTGACCTGTTGTTTCTCGTTCCAGTTAATTTCCCCACAGCTTTGTTTGTTTTGCTCAGCGGCAGATTTGAACTGGAAACACATGTGAATGTGTCATTAATGTCCGTCCCATGGCCGTGTCCCTGACTGTGTCCCTATTGTTTAGGGTGTTGCACCACTCACTTCAGATGGGTCTGATTCTTTTTTATCAGTTTTAGCTCTGTTAGATCTCTAAGTTGTTAAATCTCTATTTCTATTTTGCAGCATTTTAAATTGTGTTTAGTTTCACTTGGTTTGTAACTTCTGTATTGAAACGTGCTATATAAATAAAGTTATTATTGTTATAACATTTTAATAAATCAGTGATTTTACAAAACGTAATGTTCTCACTATGGGACATCTGAATCTGTCATTTCTACTCGACGAGTCACATCATGAGTCACAACATGTGAAATGTCACCTGTTGCAATTTCACTTCATTTTCATAATGAAAATGTCTTCAGATTTGAAGAGTTGTTTACATGAAATGAATCTGTAGATACAATTAAGGACCAATGAAATATAATCAAGAACACACAGTTTGAATATATTTTTCATGTATTCTGAAGCTACAGTGCATTTTCTGTACATCTGTGTTGTCTGTTAACATGAGAAGCACAATAGACTTGTACTTCCAGTTGTTGTGGTCTATAGGGGGGTTACTAGATTAATTTCCATCAGCAAGTCCATCCCTTGAAGGTGCCTCACAGCGTATACTATAATTGACATTCTCGTTAAAAAAAAAAACAGAAAGAAAATAATCCTGAATTGGGGCTTTAAGAGTCAAACTGTTAGCAGGCAGAAAACAAGAATCTGGGGTGGGCCAATCGATAGAAACTTCATTACTGGGAAGCCCTGCTAGTAATCTCCTTGGCTGCAGCTGTGAGGGGCATTACATTCTGCCTCAGCACCTGTTCCTAATGATGTCTCCAATACGCGCGGGCTGGAGCACAAAGGCATGCTCGCACAGCAACAGAGGTTTCAGAATACTGTCAGCCATCTGTCCATCTGTCTGATGCTCTTTGTGCATTTTATGCCTGTTATATATCCCCCTCTCTCTTTCTCTTTGTTTCTCTAGTCTACAGTATCTCTTTTTCTTTGTCTCTGTCTCTGTCTAATCGCTGTCTGTCTGTCTCTGTCTCTGTCTCTGTCTCTGTCTCTGTCTCTCTCTCTGTCTCTCTCTCTGTCTCTCTCTCTCTCTCTCTCCCCGAGTACAGGGGCAAGGCTAATCTCTGTCCAGGTGAGCTCTCTCACACCATCGCCACGGTGCATCTTCAGCATTTGACAAGATGGGAAGTGAGAAAAACAGGGAGAAAAAGAGGCGCGAGGGAAGAAATTAAGAAAGGGAGAGGAAGTGGAATGAAGAAGATAGAGTGATGTGTCACTGAGATAGAGATGTGATAAAGGTGAATCAAAGGACATGAGGAAGTGAGTAGATTCTAACTGCAGAAGAGCTTGGTCCTGAATTGTTGAGTTGCTGCACACATAATACCATGTGAGGATGGTTCAATATTTGTCACCTTATTAATGGTCTCCGTGACAAAAGCAAGCAAGCATCCAATCATTTAAAAATGACATAAGACAAACAGGCCACGGTGCTTGCATATGGACGACAGAGGTTTATGCAGTGCGTTATGAACTTGCCTGTTGTAGCAACACCACATAGATCAGCATGTTCACGTTTTGCGTGAATGAAATTGGCTCTCTCCCCCTCCTCCATCACCAACGAGTGGCGCGCTACGAGCTTGTAGGTCTGCTATTTTTTGAAAAATCGAAGAACGACCGACATAGAAACATAGCTTTTTCAGAAAACTGTCAGGATTTACAAGACATTTTTAGAATCTGATCTCAGGTCAGAATGGATTAAAAGGATAACATAAGGTAGTCCTAGCGGGACACGTTTCAATCTGTATATAAAATAATAAGATATTTAATACCATTTGACGCCAATCACCTGCCAATCAATGCCTGTATAGAAATTACACAACTTTAATTGTCCTACTTACTTCGTTGTTGGCCACTATAGGTCAAAACAGAGTCAAATTGGTGACATTTAGGATTGGTTAACTTTCCCGAAGATCTGTGATCTTTTACCTCAGTTCAGTTCAGTGAAATCATGCTTTTGATTGATTGATTGATTGATTTATTAACAGTTTGCATAATTACAGTACATTTCAAGTACAACTCAATACAAAAAACTGTGTGGACGACACCATAAAGCATTACACTCGTTTACAATAGGGCCCACCATTTTCAATTCATCAAAGATGAATTGTCAGATGGGGGGCCAACCAAAAACAAACACGTCTGCAGCCAATTGGGTTCAGAATGATTCAGATCCATAGTCAAGAAACAGAGGGCATGTGATATTTATTACATGGAAGTTGTTGGGTGTTTATTAGTCCAACCAGTAGATGGCAGTGACACTGCAAAAACACTGGAGGAGGGTGACAATTAGAAACAGTCTCAGTAATTTGAGACTTTTGAGTGTTTCTCTAGAGTCTAGAGTTAGACCAACATGGCAACGTTCTCTCATACACGCTGCGAAAGAATACAATCTTATCAAGTCCTCCCTGAGAGCGCAGGTTGCAGCTGCAGGGAGGGGTGAAGGACTCTGTTAAGGAGCAGCACTTATCCCGAGGCTGTTCGCCTCCTGAATGTTGACCCTCTTTTCACTCACGCTTTACAGCGTGAAGCTGCTTTGTAAAACGATGAACTGTGATGAATTTGCTATTTATTTATTCAACATGGATTGTAACGTTTTGCGTTCTTCTTATTTATTGGTCCCCCTCATATGATGTCTGTACTTTTGTATCGTGTTCTGTCTGATTATGTGATGTGAATATGTGTATGTATCGTACATGTATGTTTTTAGTGCACTGAAACAAATTCCAATCAACTCTGTTGACATGGCAATAAAGTCTTGAATCTTGATTGACAGAGGTACAAGCATTCCTTTGTCCCTCTGTCAATCACACTCCTTAACAGAGTCCTTGCAGAGGGCAGACAGGGTAGGGGTCAAAGGTTATGAGGTGATGTTCTTAATTCCTCTTCTGCACTAGGTATGTTGGCTGTGGTTTTTTAATGTTGTACGGGTCACTGTGTGCCTTTGTTGTATTGTATTGTATTGTATTGTATTGTATTGTATTGTATTGTATTGTATTGATTTGTATTGTATTGTATCTGTATGCTGCAGGGCGGGTCCTTGGGGTCCAAGGCAAATTTCTCTCTTGGGAGACAAGAAACCTTGAACTTGAACCTTGTGATGCACTAGAATGCACATAGTGAGAAAGTGATATTCAGGGAAAGGAATATAAAATAAAAAGCGAGTTGAGGGATGTTCAGGGAACTGCCCTAGTATACACACTTACATTATCTATGGTATGTGGTAGTATGTGCCAATCCTTGTAACAACAGGCACTAAGACCTTGTCAAGAGGGAATGTCTATATGCTAATAGATTCAATCATGTATACGAGCAAGAATACAGCAACAAGGTATTGTCTACACGGCCACAAAGCAATATATTCCATGACCCTTGTGTCCATGACTCCTCTCTCGGTTCGCTCCCAGGTCGTGTTACATAAAGATTGAATGAGAATTTCTGCCTTGTGGAAACCAACAATTGTATTGTAATTTCCGCATTGGTGCTGTTGAACAGAATTTAAATTGCAACATATTTTTTTCTTCTTTTGGGTGCACAGCCTTTTAGTGAATTAAACAGGCAAGCTATATAGGCCTACCTTTTGGTTATCCAATAAGAGACAACTCTGCAGACACTTTATATTATAACTCTGGGCCATTCATGGAACTTTTCCAAACCTTTCCTATTATCAGTGAGCGTACCAAGAGTAATGTTTTTGGGTTACCATGTATTCATTCCAGTTATTTTTTTTTATTTTTTTACAATTGACTTGTCAAAGAAATCCTCCTCTTTTGGTGGTTTATTTTTCTGGCATTTATTAACCCATTTAGGCCTGACCAAAAAAAGGTATTCTAAATCCTGACAGTTTGTGCTCAATATTTCATGTCAAGGACCCCCAAACATGATATGCCGCTGACCCCCATCTGAAAATATGTTGTTCCAGGAACCCCTCAGAAGCAAAGATTTGAGTTCAAAATGTTCACTCTGAAAGAATATACATTCAAAGATTTGAGCCACATTTTCAAGATTTTTCAAAAACCTCGCTATGAGCACACTATAGAGCTTGTAGATCTGCTATTTTTCAATAGCTAAATTATAACATAATGTTTAAAACACCAAAAGGGTCCTCGCCCAAAACGGGTTAAATGCAACCTGTCCTCACACTTTCTGGTTCTATTGCCTGGGCAACGCTAACGAGCGGCCGTATCTACTGTAGAGTTGTGATAAGATACAAACTGCAGTATAGTCCATCATCAGCCAGTTGACTAACTGTGTGTTCAAGTGCGACATGTCTGTTCTTAATCCATTCTGGGCAGGATCCCCTGTTGGTGTTTCAAGCATTAATGTTATACTTTAGCTATTAAAAAATAGCAGACCTACAATCTCGTAGCCGCGCTACGAGATTGTAGGTCTGCTATTTTTGAAAAATCGTGAAAATGTGGCGCAAATCTTTGAATATATATTCTTTCAGAGCCAACGTTTTTAACTCAAAACTTTACTTCTATAGGGGGGTCCCTGGAACAACATATTTTCAGATGGGGGTCAGCGGGCAAATACAGATATTTCTGGGGGTCCTTGACATGAAATAGGTTGAGAACCACTGACATAGAAACATAGGTTTTTCAGAAAACTGGAAGGATTTAGAAGACGTACATTTGTAATCGTTCCCAGGTGTAAATGGGTTAGGTAAAACTTTTTTTTTTTGTTAAGTGTTTGAGTGTAGTTTATGAAAGCATGTATTATGGTATAATACACTGTAGAATATTGTAATTAGCTGTATAATGCACAAATTGCCTACAACTGTTCTGTCGTTGTTTGAAAGTAGAGGTGGATTGAACTCCCCATTGCTTTTATGGAAAGCAGTGAAACACAAAAGATCTGAGGTTTGAAAAGCTGCTGAACGTGACAACGCTGACATACAGTAATTGCCTGGAAATATATTCTTTCTTAGGAAAAAGTATTGCGTGTGAAAACTTGAATGGAAAATTGACACCACGATAAGTAAAATGAGACTCCAGCCAGATGAATGGACTCTTCCAAGTCTGTTTTCGCTCTAAATATCTTTGGCAAAAACAGGCATTACAATATGTCGCAACGCAATGCGCTGTGGGGCTGTAGATCTGCTATTTTGGCTGAATGTTCCCCTTGAATAGGGACGCTATAGGATTTGTGATGAAATTGCTGAAATATTATTTTGTCTGTGTGCAGAAACAGGCAGTTTCTAAAGTAAAGCCTAATTTATACATTTTCGTACGGCACAGTGTCACCTGGTGAAGTGTAGATCTGCTATTCTAAAACGGTTAGTCCCAATACTTGATTCTGATTGGCTAGTTACCGCCACGTGACGTTGTAAATGACTGTGAATGTGTGGCTCCAGGCAGCCCCGTAAAGCCCCATAAAGACACATAGTCTGCTTGCCGAGCAAAACAAGGAAGTGTGTGGCTCGCTCTGGTGGCGCAAAGCGTAGCTACTTTTGGTTAATATTGCTATACGTTTGTAACCGTTTTATAAAAGCAATAAGCCACTCGAGGCCCCAGCTTACCCGGTATGCGCGTCGGGTCTGCCTACGCCTCCCAGCCATTATAAAATACCTGGTGACCTCTCGTGGCTTATTGCTTTATTTTAGGCATGCAACACATTACAAACTAGAAAAAGTGCCCTCAGGTCTCTTCCAGGAAAGAAGCATTTGTGATGTTTGGACAAAAAGTGTAGGAGTAATATAATATGAGTTTGTTTCTTGTTTTTTTGCAATAATGTGTCCTCTGGTGGTTGTATAACAGGGTAATGTTAATCATCATTAATCATTTTTCGACTGCGGTCGAGATCATGGATTTCACAATGCCACGCCAGACTTCCCGGTCCTTCATTGCCATCCCCAGTTCCTGCCTATACTGAAGCATGTGTCCCTATAGCGATGACATCAGGGAACGACAGTTTTCTACCTCTGGTCTGCTTTGAGGCAGGACTCCAGAGAAGAAGAGAAGATATAACCTCATTGTCAGCTCTGTAGCAGTGGCCGGCAAACTGTGTTCTTCTGGATCGGACTAGTGAAGAAACACGGGGAAAGTTGCAGTATATTAGATCATAATATAGACTTCTATAATATATAAATATACCGGTATAATATATATTAGATCATATTCTTTAATCTTAGTAGCAATGTTATAAAGATTAATGTATGTCGTGTTTTCAATAAATGGATCATGTGTACCGACTTGCGTGATATTTGGATAAAATCAGAATTATATGGTTTTAAAAAGTTTTTTTTAAATAGTAAAAAAGAATGCAAATAAGTTTAGGGATAAGGGTTAAGGGGTGGCGCAAGATATAGCCCAAATTGTGTACCGATTTGCATGAAATTTGGATAAAATCTGTATTACATAAGTCAGCCTCCTGGTGGCGCTATAAAGCTCAGATGTGAAAAATGCAGGGCAAAGGTTAGCTGTTCACAGACGGACACACACACTGCATGGATGGACACTAGTGATGCACCGAATATTCGGCAGAAAATGGCAAAATAAATGCATTTTCGGCCTATTCGGTTTCGGCCCGAATAGACAGAAAAGATATCACTGAATAGTGTATGCAATTAATGCATTCAAAAGAGCTGAATAAATGTTTTATGGACCCATAATAGTGATTATTATTTAAGTCAAGTTATGTTTTGCCATAACCATTTATTTTGCCATAAATCAGGTAGCTTTACGGTACGGCCATGATAGCAATGGTAGGAAAAAAGATATATAATGTAACCTGGTGGGCAAATAATTTACTACACCACCTTGATATTGATATCAAGGAAATACAATGACTCTGTAAATTGGGTTTCCCATCATGCCAATGAGATTGAGACATGAGTTCCCCCCCCCAAGCATATAAAAGTTTATTTAAGTTAGCTCAGAACAATGTTGCGATAGCAACATTCATTTATTATTAATATATATTAATGTAGATGCAATGGAATTAATTTCTAAAACAAAAATAAATGGCTCAAATAATACAATCAAATGCTAAAATCTCCTTGTGACTGGAACAATCTATACTGTCCATAATCGTTCAATAACATCTTTTCATTTGTTTAAAACTGTGCTGTCCTCTCATCTGGAGACTACCTGTTCATGTTTTCACTAATCATCACTGTAGCAGATCCATGATGCAATGATCCATGTGTTATGTCTACGTTATGTCCATGTTAGGTGAAATGTTGTTTTGTTGCAGTTTTTGTTTTGTTGTTTTTTGTTTTGTTGTTGTTTGTTTCTTGTTTATAGGAATTGTATTGTTTTGTCTTGTTTTGTTTTGTCTGGTTGAATTGTTTGTAAAAAGTGTCTTTATGTATGAAGTGTATTTTGTGAATTGCCCTTTGACCCCCTTGAAAACGAGATGGTTCATCTCAAGGGATTGTGCCTAATAAAGACATTTCAGACAAAATCAATCTAAACAAAACAGCAGTGGTGACATCTAAGGAAGTGGAAACGACAGACATTTAGTACACCATAAACAAAGAAATCATTGCAAGAACAATTTAATTATGTTTTATACCTAGAGTGTTTGTGTTCATTCATATCTTTCTCCCCTCTGGCACATGAGCTCACCCTGGTTAAGGTAGTAGTAACAAAATAAATAATTAAAATACTTATTTAGTACAATTATCTAAATTACATCAATTCACTGTGTTACTCACCAAAAGTAGAGAAAAGATAAAACAAACAGGAGAGCCAGGTCTCAGGACCCACAGCCAACACCAAGCAACCTGTTTGTTAGACTGCAGGGCCTTTACATACTCAGGAAGTGACAGGGCAGCCAGTCTACGGTGGCCCTTGAGGCTCAACTTTGCCTGCGGCTACAATAATATTAATCATATTCGGATATTCGGTTTCCGGCCAACTGTTTCCTATATTCGGTATTAGGTTTGGGCCCATGCAGATGTTAGGCCCTATATCTTTCTGTGGTCATATCCATCTCATTTCAAAGCTACATCATTGTCTCGTCTCCCAGCTATCATGCTTTACCTCTGGCAGTTGGGGTGGGCAGATATACTGGCATTCCTGAGGAGCAGCGACTGTGTGCTCTCTGTGACCTGGGAGTTGTAGAGGATGAGTTTCATTTTGTTTTCTATTGTCCACTACAGCATATCATGATTTAAGAAACTTTTTATTTGAAAAAAATCAGGATAAGAACCCAGATCTGTTTTGGATGTCTGAGTGTTTTATGTTAAATTGGTTGTTCAGTAATGAAGTTTTTGTTTGTTGGAGAATTCATAGAGAAGGCATGGCAGTTACGTTGGAGAACCATGTATCCATGAGTAACTGTCTATTTGTGTATATGTACGTATCACTATACCATTTTGTGAGTGTCTTACTGTCTTGTAAGCCTGTGCGGGCTGGGCATCTTATGATGTAGGACACTTTAATAAAATCTCTATCTATCTATCTATTTTAGCAGTACTGATTAAAATGGAGCAAGGTTAACAGGACATCTGCTTGGATATCTGGACTGAGATTTGCCAGCCTCATCTCACACAGTCAGAGGAGCAAATGATACAAAAGAAAAAGACTATAAGTACAGTATGTCACTCTTTTTGTTCTGCGGACAGACACAGGCACAGACACAGACACAGGCACAATGACAGATGGATGCACGTGCTGCCATTATCCTTGACATTTGGGAACTAATGAAAAACCCTTAGAAAATAGCTGTCTTCACCAAATACAAAATTAAATTGAAATTCCGTTCATCCGTTCTCGTTTATGTCCTTTCACCTAGATATTCTGAGATGAACCGTCGGCTGAAATGCAAAGAGCAATGTTCTCGTGCATTCCATTTCAGGAGAGTTTTACAAATGGACATTCTTGGGCCAACCTTGAACAGACGGAATGATGTCTCTTGTTGTTGCCATGACCACTGAGCATCCATTTACCACAGCGTCACTCTTTTGTTGAAACTAAATCTCCCATTCTTTTCCTTATTGGACCTGTTATGTTAAAGGGACACTTCACCCTTTTTGCAAAAAAATATATGTTAATGATGTTTAGAAGCTTTAGAACACTTTCCTGGAGATCTTTATGTGTGTAATATGTGGTTTTAGATATTTTAGATTGTAGCAGTGAGCCTGTTGTCTCTGATGTCATGGACACTGGGCTCACTTCCTTCCTGGACTACATGTTGTCTCAGTAAGACAGCTCTCCCCCTATCCACAAGGAGGAGCAGTGCACCAAAGAATTATGGGAATTGTAGTCCAGGAAGGTAGTGAGACCAGTGTCCATGACATCAGAGACAACAGGCTCACTGCTACAATCTAAAATAACTAAAACCACATATTACACACATAAATACCCCCAGGAAAGTGATCTAAAGCTTCTAAACGTCATTAACATATATTTTTTTGCAAAAAGGGTGAAGTGTCCCTTTAAGCCAGATTTGCTTCCACCTTAACCCATTTAGGCCGGACGTCAAATTTTAAAAAATGTCTTCAAAATCCTGACAGTTTTCTGAAAAACCTCATGTTTCTATATCAGCGGTTCTCAATATTTCATATCAAGGACCCCAAAAACGTAACGTAATTGGCCGCCGACCCCCATCTGGAAATAGCCTATGTTGTTCCAGGGACCTCCCCCAGAAGCAAAGATTTGAGTTAAAATGTTCACTCTGTAACAATATATATATATATATATATATATATATATATATATATATATATATATATATGTGTGATATATTCAAAGATTTTAGGTACATTTTCACGATTCTTAAAAAATAGCAGACCTACAAGTTCATAGTGTGGCACTCAGTGCGCTATGAGCTTGTAGATCTGCTATTTTTCAATAGCTAAATTATAACATGCTTAAAACACCAAAAGGGGTTGGAAATCCCCCCCGGTCCACCCCGGTAACAAGATGTGCACACAATCTACAGTGGGGGGGGGGGGGGGGGGGACGTGCACCAAGGCCCGCTCCCACTCCATCATGATTGGAGGAAGGCACCTCTCATGCGAATAAGATGAGACTTAAAAACATTATTCACCACAGGTTTAACAACATGTCAGTTTTTTTTTAATACAAGATGAATAAAACAAAAAAAAAAAAAAAAAAGACCTTACTGTTTAAGAATGTGAGGCTGGAAGTTTGACAACATGCTCACGACAGACGACATACCAAATTAGATTTCCCATCCTAGTATTGGGAATTCTGCCGGACACATTTTTGAACTTCTTTAGCAATGGCCCTCTCTCTACATGTACCTGCTGCTTTGCAATGCGCTTTGCTGTGAGCACTTCTCCAGCTGGCATTAATTTGGGCTCTTAGACCTGGCAACGGGTGGCATATTTAACTGCAGTCCTAATGTGGTCAGGTCTTCCTCTATTAGAAACACCTTATCAACCATTATGCCAAATAACCAGTCTCAATCAGCTGCTTGAGGAGTTGGATGATACCACACCGTCTGACTATCTCCTTGTCGGACAAACAACCAGTAAAGTGAAGAGATTTGATTTGATTGATTTGTTGGTGCTTTTGTTAATTTGAGTAGCTTTTTTTCTCTGAATTGCCAATGAGGTTGGTCTTTCAATTTCCAGTTCTGTGCAATCTAATATTGCAAACGTTGATGGGTATAGTGATAGTCTGATTTGTATTCTGTAAACGTTGATGGGTATAGTCTGATTTGTATTCTGTAAACGTTGATAGGTAGGCTATAGTCTGATTTGTATTCTGTAAACGTTGATGGGTATAGTCTGATTTGTATTCTGTAAACGTTGATGGGTATATAGTCTGATTTGTATTCTGTAAACGTTGATGGGTATAGTCTGATTTGTATTCTGTAAACGTTGATGGGTATAGTCTGATTTGTATTCTGTAAACGTTGATGGGTATAGTCTGATTTGTATTCTGTAAACGTTGATGGGTATAGTCTGATTTGTATTCTGTAAACGTTGATGGGTATAGTCTGATTTGTATTCTGTAAACGTTGATGGGTATAGTCTGATTTGTATTCTGTAAACGTTGATGGGTATAGTCTGATTTGTATTCTGTAAACGTTGATGGGTATAGTCTGATTTGTATTCTGTAAACGTTGATGGGTATAGTCTGATTTGTATTCTGGCAATGACATCTCTGTGAGGCCAAATTGGTAATTCGCCTAATATGTCGAACATGTAGTCAATCCAGGAATTTAAAACAATACTTGCGTTTTGTTTGCTGATATTAAATCTAAAGGCAAGGTTTTGCATATTATCTTCCTTATTGCTCAGTTTCATTAAAACAATGAGCAACTGCCTACGTAGGGGCATCTCAACAATGTTCCAATCATTCCACTTGTATTTAATTGGGACATTTAGTTGAGTGGTGTCTGGATCATAATGGAATGCCAAAATATGAATGAATGCATGTATGAATGCATGCATGAATGCCTTTATTGCAGACATATAGAAACATACAAAACACAAAATACAATATACATCCAATAAAAAACAGTCCAAATGTACATGTTAGACAGGCATTTGTGACAGTTATAAATAAAGTATTTTAAGCCAATGTCTAGTGCAGCTTTTGACAGGGTTATTAATAAATACTGACGATGATGCTATTCACAGACTCATCCAAGGGTTATTAATACTGACGATGATGCTATTCACAGACTCATCCAAGGGTTATTTATACTGACGATGATGCTATTCACAGACTCATCCAAGGGTTATTTATACTGACGATGATGCTATTCACAGACTCATCCAAGGGTTATTAATACTGACGATGATGCTATTCACAGACTCATCCAAGGGTTATTTATACTGACGATGATGCTATTCACAGACTCATCCAAGGGTTATTCATACTGACGATGATGCTATTCACAGACTCATCCAATCGACACATGAATCTATGCATTAAGTTCCGGAGAACAGCTTGAAAAGTATTGACTCTTGCAGCCACAAACATTTCACTTGCACTGCACCATCTAGGGTTAGGGTCACTGCACCATCTAGGGTTAGGGTCACTGCACCATCTAGGGTTAGGGTCACTGCACCATCTAGGGTTAGGGTCACTGCACCATCTAGGGTTAGGGTCACTGCACCATCTAGGGTTAGGGTCACTGCACCATCTAGGGTTAGGGTCACTGCACCATCTAGGGTTAGGGTCACTGCACCATCTAGGGTTAGGGTCACTGCACCATCTAGGGTTAGGGTCACTGCACCATCTAGGGTTAGGGTCACTGCACCATCTAGGGTTAGGGTCACTGCACCATCTAGGGTTAGGGTCACTGCACCATCTAGGGTTAGGGTCACTGCACCATCTAGGGTTAGGGTCACTGCACCATCTAGGGTTAGGGTCACTGCACCATCTAGGTTAGGGTCACTGCACCATCTAGGGTTAGGGTCACTGCACCATCTAGGGTTAGGGTCACTGCACCATCTAGGGTTAGGGTCACTGCACCATCTAGGGTTAGGGTCACTGCACCATCTAGGGTTAGGGTCACTGCACCATCTAGGGTTAGGGTCACTGCACCATCTAGGGTTAGGGTCACTGCACCATCTAGGCTTTTTGAGTACAATTCTCATGGCATCATTATACACTACTTGAAGTTTCTGAATACTTGCTTTTTTGTAGCTTGACCACAAGTGGGCAGTGTAGAGTGGTGTACAGTAAGCTCTAAATAGAGTAATCTTCAGTGCTTCTGAACACATAGTGAACTTGCGTGCGAGGGTGTTCGCCTGAGCATACATCCTACAGACACTGTCTGTGTATATCATTATCATCTGTCAACTGTTCTCTACAGACACCAAGAGTGTTAAAAGATAGTTTAAAATCAGGAAATGTTTGACTTTTGTCCTCCTTTGTTCTACAAATAAGAACAACACTCTTACTGGCAATATATTTGATATCGTAGTGTGCACAGTTGGTTAAATCGTTCATACTGTACGTGAAACCAGTACTGTATTCAATAATTTTGTATTAAGAAGTTCAGATGTAAGCGTTTTCTTTTTAAGTGTACCAATAATTTCTTTTCAGCCTTTGTACGTACCTCAGTTTCTTCTAAAGCCAATTTAGCTCAAAATTCTCTGGAAAGAGAAATTATGACTAGTACATACTAATGATTTTATTGAATATTATTGTGTTGTTTTTCTTTTACAGCTTCCGCTTATTACTGGAGTACATACTCAAGATTCAAGAGTTTTATTGTCACACAGATGTACAAGTACAGCATTGTGAAAAACTTAGGTTGGGGGTGCTCCACAATGCACAATAAAACATAAATAACAGTGCAACCCCATTTAAAAGGTTATTTAAAAGGTTAAAAACAACTCAGATAAAACCCATGTAAAGGGTTTTAAAAGGTTTTAAAAGGAACACAGACAGCACACAAGGCCTTAAAGGTATATTCAGTGATTTCACTCAAAAAACCTTAGGTTTCGTTTTTGGCTGTGGGACCCAGCCTTTCGTCCAATCAGGATAGAGAGTCAAAAATGAAACCTAAGGTTTTTTGACCCCCAGGGGTTAACTGGGGACAGGGAGGAACTCCTTATATGGCCAGCACACTCTATAGTAGGGAGGACTATCACAACAAAACAAAAAAATAAGTGATATTTGAATTAAGTGAAATCACTGAATATACCTTTAATACATGAATAAAGTGCATTGTTCATTTGTTTAGCAGTCTTACAGCCTGGGGAAGAAAACTGCTCTTGAGCCTGGTTGTGCTGGCTTTGATGCTTCGATAACGCTTTCCTGAGGGCAGCAATACGAAGAGTCTGTTATGGGGGTGTGTGGGGTCTTTTACTGCTGATGGTGGAGGGCCTCATGGCGGTGACGAAGATGACTTCCCCAACTTTCAGCCTGGGCACATCTACTGTAAGTACATACTGCGTATGGTGGAGGGTCTCATGGCGGTGACGAAGATGACTTCGCCAACTTTCAGCATGGGCACATGATCTAAGATTCCATGCACGGCCAAAGGAAGCCATGACTCGCAACATCTTTCCGGCTTGTTAGACAGCTGGTGGATGGAAAAGAAGCTCCACCCACGCGGCAGGTTGCCGCTTGGGCAAACTTTTCCGGGAATCTGGCCGAAGCCGCAACCTGCTGCGTGTGGGCCGGGTGGAGCTTCTTTTCCATCCACCAGCTGTCTAAAAAGCCGGAAAGACGTCGGGAGTCATGGCTTCCTTTGGCCGCGCATGGAATCTTCAACACGTTGCCTTCCCAACCCACAGATGTGTGCACATAGGGGCAGGAGCCTATCTCCTGTTTCTGTAGCGTGAGGCAGCTTGATGTACAAGTACACCCCCTGGACATGACGCTAGTATGTCACAGGGACTCACCCCCAATCCAACCCTTGAGTGTGCACAGTACTGAATGAAAAAAACATGCAGATCTTCACCAATATGACAATTTCATTACAAGATTCAATAAAACTTGAATTGAACACAACACTACAAAACAAAACTCAAATAACGCGTGGTCTATCCGATCTCCCCGACTAACTTCCAGCACTTTTAACTTAAGAGAATTATGTAGCTCTGGTCCATAGCTCTAATGCCGTCACATTTAGAGCTATGGAACTGTTCTCTTCCTACGCTGCAGACCAGCCTCTCGTCTGTAGCATAAAAAAAAAACGTTTGACCTACTTACCAAAACAAATGCGGTTTGTGTAATTAATTAGAAAGCCTACTTTCCTTAGTGAACGCAGTCTGAGCCCCCCCACCACCACACACCCAGAAAAAGGGATTTATTTTTCCTTCGGAAAGAAAACGTTGTTCTCTAATGAGATTTTTCTCTTGGCAGTATCGGTAGAGGGCACAGTGGAGTAACGAAAAGTATTTATTTTCCGGTGGAAAAACAATCACTTTCTGGTCAAAACGTGCATTTTATACATGTGGTTGGGGGGCTCAGAGTGCGTCCACTAAGGAAAGTAGGCTTTCTAATTACACAAACCGCCTTTGTATTGGTGAGTAGGTAAAACCTTTTTTTTTATTTCCGAGGAGGAAAGGCTTGTCTACGTTTCATTCGAGGGCTAGAAGCAAAGAGTGGCAGAGCCTTAACCCATTCTGGGCATTATGTTATGCTTTAGCTATTGAAAAATAGCAGATCTACAAGCTCATAGCGCGCCACCGAGTGGCGCGCTACGAGCTTGTAGGTCTGCTATTTTCGAAAAATCGAAGAACCACTGACATATAGAAACATAGCTTTTTCAGAAAACTGTCAGGATGTAGAAGACATTTTTAGAATCTGATCTCAGGTCAGAAAGGGTTTGCAACGTCAGCAACAGCAGTAAGGATATGGACCAGAGCTAGAGAATGACCATGATGGCACCCTTGATGCAACATTAAAATAACCAAAGCAATGAAAAGAGGTACAGAACAAGAGCCTGCAAGAGCAGCAGAGTACACTACTAAAGGTCACTGGTAATCCAGTGTATCCATGTGTGGCCTCGTTGTAAATCCCCACGACACACACCTTGGGACTTCACCCGACCATAAGGTCATAGAAAGAAAGGGTGAAAGCACTTTAACAACAGGCTTTTAGAATAGAAACGACGTGCCCATCTAAGGACAGCGTCACACTGTCTGTGTCTGTTTCCAAGCAGGCAGATAGATGGCAGCTATGAGCTAAAAGAGTCACAAATATTACTATTAGATAATGGGGCAGCTAGCTTGGGATCACTTTTATTTCATGGTGTGATTTAGTTATTAAATGTGCTGAAGACCATCACCTACAGCTGGATACACTTTGATGCAGACAGGGTAGGGGTCGAAGGTTATGAGGTGATGTTTTTGCACTAGGTATATGTTGGTGTGTGGTTTTTTAATGTTGTACGGGTCACTGTGTGCCTTTGTTGTCTTGTCTTGTCTTGTCTTGTCTTGTCTTGTCTTGTCTTGTCTTGTCTTGTCTTGTCTTGTCTTGTCTTGTCTTGTCTTGTCTTGTCTTGTATTGTCTTGTCTTGTCTTGTCTTGTCTTGTCTTGTATTGTATTGTATTGTATTGTCTTGTATTGTATTGTATTGTATTGTATTGTATTGTATTGTATTGTATTGTATTGTATTGTATTGCATTGTATTGTATTGTATTGTATTGTATTGTATCTGTATGCTGCAGAGCGGGCCCTTGGGGTCCAAAGCAAATTTCTTCCTTGGGAGACAAAATAAAGAAACCTTGAACTCTTGAACCTTGATGCAGGACAATGGGAAGAGATGAATAACAAACTTGATGTTTTTTACTTTGATTACTAAATTAATTAACCACATGAATCCCAACATCTCTATTCTGGGCACACGGACGTAATTTCAGGAAAAAATAGGATAGAATATGGGGGTAATGTGTGTTTTTAAATATGTTAGTATTTCAAAGTGTCTGTGATGTCATGGACACTGCATGGTCTCACTTCCTTCCTGGACTACATGTCCCAGTAAGACAGCCCTCCCCCCTCGCCACAAGGTGGGGTGAGTGCAGCAAAGCATTATGGTCATTGTAGTAATCAACTTTCATTCAACTTTGACCCCTCTATCACATGGAACTATATTTTGGGCGTAGTGATATGGACACAAAAAACATAGTTCTGTGTGAACGAAAGTTGAATGAACGAAAGTTGCACTATATAGAAATGGGTCAACAATACAAATTACGCTAGTTTTGTGAATTAATTTACTTTTAATGCGTGGCCCCCTGTGCCCCCCACAAAATGACCGGAACTACTTAATATTTCGCCAAAAAAACTATCACGATATAATAATCAATGATAATCATGACAGTCATGTTTAAGGGCTAATCTTTACCAATCTTTCAAGCTGACCATGTTAGTTTAGCTGTCTAGCCACGATTAGCTAATATATAGTTACCAGATAACAGCAGCTGCTAGTAAAAACCTTTATGACAATCGTAATTTTAGTATTAGCAAAAGTAATGACTTGCCTTGTTGATCTTTTAAGAAGTTTAAACTTTAAAGCCTGTCCCGTGACTCCTGTTCGACTGTAGACTGTTGTCAACAAACAAAGGAATGCACTGCAGAAAGGCTCCAGACTTCCCAAAACAAACTGATCAGGCTCCTACTTGGCCTCACCCCCCGAACCCACCTCACCCCTGCCCATTTTGACAGGCTGGAATGGCTTAGGGTCGACGACAGAGTACAGCATCTTGCAATGGGTCTGGTCCACAAGATTCGATACACCACCAAGATACCGGTACCCATGTACCTGTCTAAATACTTCCTTAATGTTAATGAAGTCCACACGCACAACACCAGAGGGAGTGTAGCCTCGATACCCAGGCTTTCATTTCGTCTGCGCGAAAGATGAAAGCCTGGAAAAAGCCGTGGGCTGAACCAGTCTAAAAGTGGGAGTCAACCCTTCCGGGTGGGCGTCGCTCTAAATGATGTGACGTAGCGCTGCACTAGGGGGGAGAGGAGGGGCCGGGGGTGACGGACAGATCGATAAGATCCAATCAGGGTGCGCGCATTTCTGAGGCGCGACCCGCCCCTCTAGACCAGAAATGTCTCTGCTTAGGTCAGGCTAGAGGGAGTGTAACAATTTAACAAACCATGTACAACCCAGATTCGGCACAAACAAGGGATTAAATTAATTTCGCTCCTATGCCACCGAAATGTGGAACGCCCTACCAACAGTCATTAAGACATGTGAATCCCTTGACTCCTTCAAAACCGCTCTCAAAGGGCACCTACGGACGGCTGCAATTCAAAACTGGCCCCCGTAAAATCTGAATATCATATCATACATTTTTCAGAAAGGCAAGTAATAAAATCAAATATGACAAAATATCCAAATTGCGGGGACAGCTACACAATCAATCAATCAATTGAGAACCCCTGCCCTAGCCCATAGGGGACACGGGGAGAACATGCCAACTCCACACAGAAAGGCCCTTTTGCCAACCCTAATGGACTGGTCTTTAAGCACACACATGCATGCACCTTCACAGCACAGCATGCACACAACCTAGAGTAAATAAAACACCTTCCTTAATCATCTTGATGTTCTCAGAAGTTATCCAATCACATCAGAACCGCAGGGTATTTCTAAAAGTGTCTCTGATTTTGTGAATTACCACTTTCCCCACACTCTACCACCCCCTGGCTCATCGCCACCACCACGCTGACAGAAACCTTGTATGATAAATGGTCCCAGATCAGACTCCATAAAACTCCCATAAACGCTCACAGACTGATGTTTAAGGCTAATGCCTCCGAATAGTAAAAGTGTCTGGGCTAAATCAATATGATTATGCATATGATAGTGTACAAGTACCTCATAAGACCATGTCCTTTAAAAGATGTGTATGTCCCAGCCATATTATCAATTACCTTTACAGTCTAACTGAATAACACATTTAAACGACATTAAAGTGTGAATGAACTCTAATGTAAAACATTAAAGCTTTATGAAGCTGGTGTAATGACAGAACTCTTTATCTGTCTCTCTGTGTGCGCGCGTGCGTGCGTGCGTGTGTGTGTGTGTGTTACTGTGTGCGTGCGTGCGTGTGTGTGTTACTGTGTGCGTGCGTACATCACTGTCTCAATCGTCCTCTTCTGCAGAGAACTTCAATCAGACGTTCTCTCGGAGCAGTATGCTTTCAATCCCAGCAAACAGCTGGCCTTGCATTTAGAACACATGGAGATTAGAGGGTAGATTTATTTAAATGCTCAAATCCAGAGAGTCAGACTGTACAGTAGCACTTGCAATGCTACTGTACGTACAGTAAGATCACCTCAATGCATTGGGAAGCATTGAAAAATATTTAATCATTCTCCTTTGTAAATATTTGAGCAGTTTGAGTTATGCAAAGGTACTAACGTTTAGACAGACAGACAGACGTCTGTCTGTCTGTCTGTCTGTCTGTCTGTCTGTCTGTCTGTCTGTCTGTCTGTCTGTCTGTCTGTCTGTCTGTCTGTCTGTCTGTCTGTCTGTCTGTCTGTAGCCTATATTACCCCTCCACCCTTCATCTGTCATGTCATTTATCAAGCAGGCTTTATGTTTTATTTGTGACTTCCAGAATGGACGAGTCAAGATGTGTGCTGTGGTGTGTACTGTACTGCCACACCATGTAATAAGTAAGCTGAGAATTATAAATGCTTTTCCAAAGGCCTCCGACTCTCATTGGCTAGCACAAGGGGACTGATTTGCATATGGTGGGAGTGTCCATGAGCCAGCGCTGGGATGAATGACTGGTTCAGTTCAAATGGCAATAAGGCAAAGCACTCAGCAGAGGTCTGCCCTGCTCAGCACTCACAATGCCTGAGCGACTTAAGACTTCGCTGTCTTTGCTATAGAAACAAACACTGGACAAGAACACAAACATGTTCAAAATCAAAGCCCCCGGCCTTAGAAAGAGAGGCACTGCATGGGTAAGTCTGAACAGCTCAAACTTAGAGGAAAACATTAGGCTGCCTTGTTTTAAAAATACTTCATAGATATGAATGTTAAAGTATTAAATGCATTAACTTTGCAGTTCTCATCTATATGTTTACCAATCTTCCATTATACTGTTGAACTCCTTTACTAAATGTATCTTTAATAATGCCCTTTCTCTTCCAGGGTTTGATGTGCGTCCTCTTGCTTTGCACCAACCCTCCTTTCTGTTTAGCACATTTCAACCAAGCAAAGGAGCTCATCTATAAGCTAAAAGAGGGATTACCCCGGGGGACACTCATAGGGGCCATCGGAAAAGACTTACATTTGGATTTCACCGCCGACCCCCCCTTTGTGTTCAGCCTGCCTCAAAAGAAGGTCAGTGAGCAGTATGTGAACCTAAGCAGCACGACAGGGGAGCTCCAGACGTCTGACATGGAGATCGACAGGGAGACCCTGTGTCCCGACACCTCCAAGCATCAGGGATGCGTCCTCTCGCTGGACGTGTTCGTGTTGCCTCAGCAGTACTTTCAGCTCGTCAAAGTCAAGATCTCCATTGAGGACGTGAACGACAACAGGCCGCGGTTCCCCGTGGAGGAGATCTGCGTGTCGGTCCCAGAGAACGCGCCCCCGTACGCCCGCTACGCGGTGGAGCAGTCTGCCGTGGACCCCGATGTGGGGCATCACGGCGTGCAGACGTACTGGCTGGTCAATGACTTTGGCGTGTTCACGCTGGACGTGGAGGAGAACGAGGGAGGCGAGTTGACGCCTTTCCTCATCGTGATGGAGGCGCTGGACAGAGAGACGCGGGCCGAGTACGTCACCGACATCATCGCGGAGGACGGCGGGACCCCCCCGCTCCTGGGAACGGCCACCCTGAAGATACTGATCACCGACGTGAACGACAACTGCCCCCAGTTCACAGAGTCACAGATTAATGTCACTCTCCTTGGCAACGCTACCAGAGGAGCACATTTGGCTCGCCTGCATGCTTTTGACCCCGACCTCGGCGCTAATGCCCAGATCAACTATGCTTACAGTGAACGCGTGCCAAGGGACGCCAGGAGTCTGTTCCATTTGGACAGAGTCACAGGATCGATTAAGCTTGTGGGAAAAACAGACTCGACGACCAGCAAGTTCTACAAGCTCACCGTGCTCGCCAACGGCCCCGGTTGTATCCCCGCCGTCGCCACGGTTACCGTTCACGTCATCAGAGTGGTCACGGGCCCCCCCGTGGTCACGCCGCGCTACATCGCGGTGGAGAAAGACGGCACGGTGTTGATGAAGGAGTCGGAGCTGGCCTTTTCTCCCATAGCCTTTTTCACTGTGAAAAACACGGACGTCAAACAGAAGGTTGACTGTCATCTGGAAGGCCCCGGCCCTTTCAGGTTAACCCCTTACAAGCTGTTCAAGAACGAATACCTCCTGGAGACCACCGAGCCGTTGGATTACGAGCAGACACAGGAGTACGAGCTGACCGTGGTGGCCAGGAACGGGCTGGACACGAGGCTCTCCGTTAAGGTCCAGGTGCTGGACGAAAACGATAACGCACCGATGTTTCAGCAGTCTCTGGTGGAAGTATCTATAGAGGAGAACAACGCCCCGAACACCTTTCTAGCCCAGTTGCGCGCCACGGACCGTGACAGCGGACGACGCGGGGAAGTCACCTACCACCTGGGGAGGGACGCGCCGCCGGGCGTGTTTTTGCTGGACGGCGTGAGCGGCGTCCTGTCCGTGGCCACGTCGCTGGACCGGGAGGAAAAGGAGACGTACCGCTTCATGGTGAGGGCGGCGGACCGCGGGACGCCCAGGAAGGAGGCCATCGCCACCGTGGTGCTGACGGTGCGGGACCGCAACGACAACAGTCCACGTTTCATCGACAAGGACTTCACCTTCTTCGTGCCGGAGAACTTCCCCGGGTTCGGAGAGATCGGGGTCCTGTCCGTGACGGACCCCGACGCCGGGGAGAACGGCTGGGTGGCCCTCTCCATCCTCAACGGCAGCGACGTCTTCATGATAGACACCGGCCGCGGCGCGCTGAGGGCCAAGACGCCGCTGGACCGCGAGCAGCAGGGGACCTACACGCTCTGGGTGGAGGCGGCCGACGGCGGCGAGCCTCCTCTCTCCTGCGTCGCCATGGTGACCGTTCTGCTGCTGGACGTGAACGACAACCCACCCATTGTTCTGTTTCCTCAGTCCAACCAGTCGTACATGTTGGTGCTGCCCAGCACGCTGCCCGGGACGTCCGTCACGGAGGTGTACGCCGTGGACAAGGACACGGGCATGAACGCCGTCATCGCCTACAGCATCATCAACAGGAAGGGCCAGGGCGAGCCGGGGTCGTTCGACATCGACCCGGAAACCGGCAACATCACGCTGAAGAGAGAGCTCAGTAACAGAGGGCTCTATAGCCTCCTGGTTAAGGTCAGTGACCACGGGCAACCGGAACCCCTGCATTCAACCGTTATGGTCAACCTCTTTGTTAACGAGACCGTCAGCAACGAGAGTTACATCCAGAGCCTGCTGAGCAGAGAGTCTGACATGGAGGTGGAGGAGAAGCCGTGGTACGTGGGGCAGACGGAGGGGCCTGAGAGCTACGAGCTGACCCACTGCCAGCCTGTGCTGGTCGCTCTCTCGGCCACGTGTCTGGGGCTGTTGTTCATAGTCATCGCATTGACGTCTTACATCTGTTGTAGCCGGGCACAAAGACACAGGAAGAAAAGACTGGAGGTGGAAATACCCTTAAAAATGAATAGTGATGAAGTTGTGGACAGGAAGCTCAGGCAGATCTCAAGCATCTGACACTCAATATCTCAATATGGCACGCACGCACAAACGCACGCACGCACGCACGCACGCACAGACACACACACACACACACACACACACACACACTAGCACTGTTTACATTAATGTTTACAACAACTCATTGCGATGAGTATGAACAGCCTATATTGCATCCATGCATTGTGCTAAGAGCAACTTGATGAAGATATCTCAGTATGAGGTATTTTGTAAATATTGTATGAAATGTTTTATAAATTTATATAAAACCATTACCATGTAAAAGGAGGAGAAAAAAAAGATTAATTTAACATAACGTTTATTTGTGATACACTTGTGACACTTGCATGGGTCTTTACAGAATGGAATTGAAGACATTTTCACCAGAACATGTTGTGCAGGGCAGTACAGTATATCTTAACTTGGGGCAGGGCAGTATTATTACCCCATACAGTAAGTGGGCTCCAGACCATGCAGGCGGTGTCAATAATGGGCCCCCATAATAATGACCAAACCTCCCAAACCTTAGATTAATAATATACATACAAAACAAATCTTTGGGATCTAGTATCATTACAAGGATGAGGTATAAGATGTTACTGTGCAGACCGTACAGTACACTGACGCAGATAAACAGAAGTCTTAGGAGCTCTTTGACGTTATTCTGAACCTGGTTTCAGCTGAAATACATTTCACTATTATGCGTCTACTAAGACTGTCACCCATGAGAAATACCATTTGAATAGTGGAGGTATGAAAAACGAATTTAATGCAAAGGGTTTGGGGGGCTTTTTTTTATAATGAAATACTAGAGAGCCAGTATTTAGCTCTGTGAAACAATAATATTATATTCCAGTCATGTTCGGAAGATATATGTCGTTGCATTTCAAGTTAAACTGTACTGCAATTTTGTCAGCAGTCCTGTTGTATGTACTAATGTACAACAAACTGTAGGTACAGTAGGCTATATACTATATGAACACATTTATTCCCATGCATATTGTCTAGGATGATATGCGGCCATGAGAAACTAATTGGAGTAGCCATAAAATGCTGATGTGTGTAAAACTTTTCACTGCAATGCTATCCCCACTGGTTTATTGTATTCAAGCTGTAGGGTTTTGTGTACATTTTAATTTCACTCTTTTTGCCATGAGATCTACTGTACTGTAGCACCACCCGTCACACTCTACAGTACACAAACACCCAATGCTCGATGTGTCTGTGAATAATGCTCAATGTTTATGATAGAAAAATCACTGATAATTATTAAAAGTGCTTTATTTTTTATATCACATTCTATTTTCTAATCTAATTAATTGCATGCAGGTTTCACATTTTGTTCACAAACTGTATGATCCCATGCTTGTAAAATATTCAAAGTTGACATTCAACAGCAATTCGCGATTTCGCCACATAGTCTTTTGAACTTTGCAAAAAAGAAAAACTCTCATTGTCCACTGTCCAGATAGGCAGACAGACAGACAGACAGACAGACAGACAGACAGACAGACAGACAGACAGACAGACAGAGAGAGAGAAGGATTAGACCTACAGACATTTGATATCTAGGAAAGATGTAATCTAGTAGTGGTCCGTGTGGTCGTATATCGAAGCACAGATAATATCTCACCAAGATGAAACCAGTATATGATTGGTCTGAACTGTTTAAATGGAACCATTACAATCAAGACAACTTACCCCTAACGACATACCACTATTTACAATTAATACCTCCCTTATATGGTTTTGTTATTGTTATAATGTATTAAGACCTTTGTTTTGTGACCTTGAAACAATGCATATTTTGTTTTCATGCAGTATTTATACAGTACATTGCATATCTCAGCTAAACTTTATGGTTTATAAAATTGATAAGAGCTATAGTCTCTTGTCCATTTTATAAAAGTGTAGTTACTACAACTGTACCTAATAAGTTTACACACACACACTCCC
This sequence comes from Protomyctophum parallelum, assembly GCF_964188405.1. Classification (NCBI taxonomy): domain Eukaryota; kingdom Metazoa; phylum Chordata; class Actinopteri; order Myctophiformes; family Myctophidae; genus Protomyctophum; species Protomyctophum parallelum. Next base: position 10,653,355 of record NC_139699.1, read on the forward strand.
TCAACAGGAACTCACAGTAGTGTTGACTTTGTACATAATCCCTTCTTTCTTCACAAAAAACCTGTCGGTCTAGGCTTGGCATCAACAATACAGGAGGACACACGTAATGCAACTCCGCTGAGAAAACAGTGCACTTGAACAGTCCCTTGAGAGATTGATCTCTATGTCAAGATTGCTACTTCTTTGTAGCTATTAATTTAATGTTTTTTGAGTGGTGCAACCACTCCCTTACGGAGCTATGTGTGTGGGTGGCTGGCTGGCTGCCTGGGTAGTTGGCATGGTTGCTTTTCACCACCTGTGCGCAACCTAACACACATATTAACTGTATATATGATGATTTCGGGTGTGCCAGTACAGTACAGTGACAGTACAGTACAGTACAGTACAGTAGAGGGTACAGTAACTGTCATTTCTCAACTGTTTCGGACGCGGGCAGCTCGCCGGAATCAGGCCGGCCCCCTTTGAGTGCATTCCTGTGGGTCAGTACAGTGACAGTACAGGGTCTAGAACTTCTAATATCTGCCAATAGGAATGAATTATGCGTTATGTTTCTGTGGAATTGCGATACATTTCCTTTAGTGCAATGCGATGCACACAGAGAAGTACAGAGAAGTCAGCCAAACAGGGACGGTCAGCAACATGTTCAGGTTCAAAGTGCTAAGCTCCTTACTTCACCATCAAGCTGTTTGAGCTGAATGAGTCAGATAGGGCTAGAATGAACATGCTCAATGTGACGCTTGCTCATACCATGTGTGTAAGTGAAAGTGTGCGTGTGTGTGTGTGTGTGTGTGTGTGTGTGTGTGTGTGTGTGTGGTTGATCAACAGGAAGGGGCAAGTCTAGGTTAAGTTTAACCCCCATGTTCGAATGCCTTCGCCCCCCCTGTAGCAGCAAATGAAAAAAAACACTCATCTTTTATTTTCTCTAATAACGACCTGAAACATGAACCTTGGTTGAACAACTAAACTAAACTAAAGTTGCCACAAATATACTCTCTTATAAATCCTATACAAACTTTTAATTGTGTAAGAAAGGAGTAGAACAATAAAGTTCTGGAAAATGGAAAGTAAAGTAAAACTATCTCAAAATGACAATAAAAAGTACAGTAGATATAGGATTAATACATTGGTTTGGCATTCTAAAATTACCATACAGTCTACTTTCCACCACTGAAATGTTTATTTTATACATTTTGTTTGTGCCAATGGTGTATTTTATATTAAAGTACATTTAACATTTAAACAACTACTGTAACAAGAACAAGCACCAGCTGACCACTTGCAGAGTTGAATGTGACTTGATGAGTTCATTCATTCCAAACATTGATTACACTACTTTTTTACACAGAGTAAACAATTGCAACATATGATTAACTACCATAATAACAATGGAGGTTTCGCTGTTTAGTGTCAACTTCTTCCACCTCTCACACCCCCGTATCCAATCTGACGCTGTAAAGATGCAGCAGCAGCCGCAGGGCGAGAAAACACCCAGCGGTAATACTAGTCCTTCGGCCACATTGCTGTGGCTTTAATCCCAGCTGTGGTTCGTGATGGAGTGCAGCTTCTGTGTGTACAATAACAAACACTGATTCTGATTAATAAAAGGTAACGTTTCATTCAGCACTTTACATTCCACCTGCATGACGACAACAGACAGCTAGGTTGGAAAAGTTAGCACGACATTAATAACGGTTAATATGTGTTTTTGTGTTTTAGTCCATGTAATAATATGTCTTTGTTGCCTTCATCAGTCTTATCTTCTTCTTCTTCTTCTTCTTCTTCTTATTCTTCTTCTTATTATTATATCATCTACTGTTGGTTAAAACATTTATTGTCCCTATCACTAGCCTCTCTCTCTCTCTCTCTCTCTCTCTCTCTCTCTCTCTCTCTCTCTCTCGACAGACAGACAGACAGACAGACAGACAGACAGACAGACAGATTCTCTCCATGACAGATTGTCCTCCACATCATTACACTGGATGGAATACAGCTGTGTCTGCTATCCAACATGATCCTATAAAAGTGACCCCTGACCTTAAACTTAATCTTAACGCATAAATGTCGCCTGGCTATACAGTTGATGATGGCGGCCCTGTGTCTGACAATGAGTGGACTTTTCCATACCTCAAACAGCTGGGGGCAGGAGAGCTGGTGGAGTCTACGGCTGGGTCACCGAGACAAACAGCTGGGGGCAGGAGAGCTGGTGGAGTCTACGGCTGGGTCACCGAGACAGCTTTTCCACATGACTGATCACCTCGCGGTAATCCTGAGCCAGCTGTAATTATACTGGTCTGGCTGCTTTACACCTAATGAGCATGGCGGAAGCGGAGAACATGCGAAATTGCACAAAGTCTCAGAGTATGTGAATGCCCTTTGAACCCGCTGGTGATCTCCGGGGTTAGTGTTCCACTTAGAGAACAAGTTGAGGGTCTTCGCCCTCAGAGACATCAGTAGGGATTATTACCTTCATGAGCGTGAACAAGACACTCTGACAGAACCATCAGTGCCAAATGTGTTTTTGCTTTGCACACTAGTATAAATGAATGCATATAGTTACAGGTAGAAGCCATGCACTGTAAGACAATTCTATTACTACTCACTCCATCCCCTCACTCCACCCCCCTCCCCCCCACCCCCCTCCTCTCTCTCTCTCTCTCTGTCTCTCCTGGAAAGACTATCTGAAATTACATTAAATTGTTAATGGTGTAGACAGCAAGTAATTACTATCAGTCACGGGCCCTGATCCCATTTCCAGATTGGCTTTATTGTAATGCCTCTGCCTTGAAATCAAACAAATACAGACACAAAGAGGGGCCCCGGTTGGGTTACGCAGAGAGAGGCTACGTTTCCACCAAGTTATGACACCAAATACCCGCCGACCTCACCTCATTCACCGTGCTTCAATAATGCATCAACATACTATTCTACTCGCTGAAAATCACTGCCTTTGATCTGATCAGTCTTTGACAATATGCTGTGACGCAACAGAATATAATCCAATAGCACTCTTTTGATCCTATCGTGGATTATGTTACTAATTTCCTTCATTCCCATTCCCCCCTGCCTCCCCGGACGGTTTTGCCCTTGATTTCATCTGGTTCATTCCAGCCAAATAGATTGAGAAACTAACACGCATTGCTTTTGTTTAATGTAATGCTCGTGTTTTCCCACCATCCACAATCGTTTTTGTTTTTTTTACAGCAGTTCATATTCCAGAAGATGATGACATTTCAAGATGTCTGACACATTGCCATGGTTACTACGGCCAAACACATAAACGCAAGCCTGGCTAATTGAGTGCTCAGGATTAATGTTACTGAGATTATAGGCAACTTTGATAATCTACAGTACATTCTGTGTTTCAAACCGAGTCATTGTCAATTAAGAGGTGAAATGTTTTCAGTGAAAACATTCACATACTTCGCAGATGACCACGAGAATATGGCATGGAAAAAACAATACTAAACAATAGAGATGTCCCGATACTGTATCGGTATCGGGAAAAGTATCGAATTTGTCATATCGGGTCATATCGGTATCTGCAAATATGCCAGTCTAAACACAGATCCGACACACGGGTAAGGAAGGGGTTGATGCTATGGCAGGTAAATAAAATGTTGTAAATACATGTGGAGTTTGCTTTGGAGTTTCCCAAACTGCAAGTGCTTATTTGAGTGAGGAGTCTGCTATAAACACAACACAAGCTCACAACACTGGTATCGGAATTCGGTATCGGCTAACACAGAAATTGAGGTATCGGGATCGGATCGGAAGCGTGAAAAGTGTATCGGGACATCCCTACTAAACAATAATTAATCAAACTCTAAATCACAGTGATCATCACAGAGAGTAGGAGTTACAGAATCACAGTGTTGCCCCTATGCTCTCCTGTAAATCCTATAGTGTAGTGTATTGTCCAGACTGTAGTACAGTAGGCCTACAGTACTATAGGAGGCCATGATGTCCAGGGAACCTTAACGCATTTAGACCTGAGGACCATGCTACAAATGTCTTCTAAATCATGACAGTTTTATGAACAAACTTAATTTTTCAAGGACCCCCAAAAATATATGTAATTGGCCGCCGACCCCCATCTGAAAATATGTTGTTCCAGGGAGAACATAATTATTATAAAGACTTGAGTTAAAAACGTTGGCTCTGAAAGAATATATATTCAAAGATTTGTGCCACATTTTCACGATTTTTCAAAAATAGCAGACCTACAAGCTCGTATGAGCTTGTAGGTCTGCTATTTTTCAATAGCTAAAGTATAACATAATGCTGTAAATAAAACACCAAAAGGGGTTCCCGTTCAGAATGGATTAACTAAGCTTTTAGAATGGCACTATAGCACTTAAAGGCCATCTGAAAAACCTCTCTATAGACTGAATGCCAACCATGATGACCTACTTCTCACAAAGGCATTGTTCACAACGTTGCTTGCATCTGTTGTGAGGCATATAGACACACTATTGTTGTTCACTTAGTGTACATAATATGTTTATTTTAGTTTTGTGACACATGTGGTTAAATAAGACCATAATAAGGACATGTTTACGTACATATCCTGAACGGATGGCCACTATTTTAGATTTTATTTTGCTTTTTAGGAGAGAATGATTAAAAAAAAAAAAGATGTCTGCAGCAATCCGTACAGGGAAATGTGTGCAAATGGGTATTCTTCTGCTTTACACTTATGTCCTAGTATGAGCGAATAGGGGAACGTCACGTGCCATTCCTTGTTTGACTCGGCAAATACTTGAATGTGTGTCTCAAAGAATAACCATGGCAGTATCGCGGAATGTTTACAAGCGAGTGGTGCAACCACTCCCTTACGGAGCCATGTGTGTGGGTGGTTGTTTTTCACCACCTGTGCACAACCTAACACACACAAACACACACGCAAATTTTAAATGTATTATGATGATTTCGGGTTTGCCACTACAGTACAGTGACAGTACAGTAGAGTACAGTAGAGGGACCCCCACACGGTAACTCTGTCATTTCTCAACCGTTTCGGACGTGGGGGGTCTGGATATTCTGGGGACCCCCCCCAGGGACTCCCCGGGGACCCCCCAGATCCCCACATGGTAACTCTCTCATTTCTCTACCGTTTCGGACATGGGGCGGCTCGTCGGAACCGTGGTCCTTTGGGTCTGGAACTTCCAGAGACCCAATGGGGACCCCCACACGGAGTTGCACCACTCACTTCACACGGGTGTGATTTTTCACAAGATCGGTGGTTGTTGTAATTGCCTGCACTATATAATACTTCACCATGTGTTGCGATATGATGGTCAAATGTAACAATGTGTACGTTCCGTAATGCTATTCCAATGGTAAGAAAGCAGTGTGCCCCACCCGGCGCAAAAATGGCGCATTCTGGCCAAGCCCGGAAATACCTGTATGTGTGTCTCAGAGAACAGAGACAGAGGAGAGAGCTTAATTATCACCCTAGTAGTCATGGCACACACATAGGCCACCATTTTGGACTTTATTTAACGCAACCCAGTGGTAAAGGGATATTAACTACCTTTAATACAACTTTAATAATGTAGGATGCAACAACAGCCTGTCTGTAAACCTTGCTCCTCTTCAGAAACAGGTCATTATTAATGAAGGCAACCGGAGGCTGATGTACCACTAAACCCGCGAGTTTAATGAAATATTAACGTGCTAGAAGGACACATAATTCATGGACACAAGGTTCATGCCAGGGAGGACAGTAGCGTGTGGGGCACTCAATCAATAGAGGGGCTGGGGAGTACGGAAATCTGGGCCAGTAGACCTATCTGGTGGGGGAGTAGTAAAGTGGCCTAATACCAAGAAAAGGCTTTTAAGGGCATGTAAATATCCCTTCTTTTGTTTTAGTTTTCCTACATTTAAAATATATTATTAAAAAAAAATATATATATATATATATATACTGTATATATATTTATTATTATTATTATTATTATAACAAAAAATAATTCACAAATAAATATCAAATCAAAGAGCGTAAACCATACAGTGCAATCATAATTGTCACTACATGCCATTACGAAACTAAAAGCATACTATTAATATATACCATTAACACAACATAGTCAATTTAACTTTCACATAAGGGGGGATCGGTTGGTCTCATTGCCCACAGTAAGCCCTAAATGCCCCCAAGTACCCCCCCCCCCCCCTGTAAATTAAGTATCATTCATTAACATTATTGCACACTGTATGCCAACTTGGTCAAACAATTATGGCACATTGAATGTACAACATGGAAAATGGAGAATACAAGTACATTAGAAATGGTCCTCTGTCAATTTGGCACAATGATAAACTATGATAGGTTTGTCTGCAGTAGGCTACGGAATGCTTGTTAATTAAGAACCAAAATTATTGCAGACATCAAGGCAAAACACACATAAGCAGCATTTGTGATGTTTGTAATATAGTCGGGTCACACCTAGCTGAAATGTGTGCCCAATATGGCATCAACAATACCAGAGAGAAAAGAAACATTATAGTTATAAATTATATAATAACACAAAAACAAGATCACAAGCTGAGGAGTTAGTTCTCTTTCCTCAACAGTTCGTTGTATTTATTCAACTTGGCAGAATGCTTAATGCATGAGGAGGACTTTGAGGTATGCTCACACATTTCAGACTTCTCTTTCTCCAACAGTTCATTGTATTTGTTCAACTTGGTAGAAAGAATGGATAATGTATGAGCACTTTGAGCACTTATACTTCAGCAACCGCACACCATGCAGGCAAAGAGGAAAATGACCATTAACTCCATCATATCATTTCCAATTGCTCCCTAGGGTTAAGCCATTTAGGCCTGATGAAAAAGTCTTCTAAATCCTGACAGTTTGTGCTCAATATTTCATGTCAAGGACCCCAAACATGATATGTAGTTGGCCATCGACCCCCATCTGAAAATATGTTGTTCCAAGAACCCCCCCAGAAGCAAAGATTTGAGTTCAAAAAATAATATACATTCAAAGATTTGAGCCACATTTTCAAGATTTTTCAAAAATAGCAGACCTACAAGCTCGTAGCGCGCCACCGAGTGGCGCGCTATGAGCTTGTAGGTCTGCTATTTTTCAATAGCTAAATTATAACATAATGTTTAAAACACCAATAGGGGATCCCTCCCCAAAATGGGTTAAGCCTACAAGTTGCAAACAGAATATCAGACTCAATAGTTTTCCAGAATACATTCTACGGGGTAGAACATAGAACTTGCAGCGGTTAGGTGTGCATATCATATATTTTGGGCTATACCATCAGGTCAGGAACAACAAGTGCAGATCACAATGTGCACACATGGTGCCTCCTTGCTATTTGTTCAACTTTGGCAGAACGAGTTGAACAAAATAATAGTCAGTACTTGATCAACAAGCGATGAGCAAAGCTGGTCGCCCGCCTGTCCTGTCCTGAACAACACAGGTCGCCACATAGGATTACTCTTCTGTGTGTGTGTGTGTGTGTGTGTGTGTGTGTGTGTGTGTGTGTGTGCGTGTGTGTGTGTATACTGTCTGCAGCGGCGCTCAGCAGCTGCTGTACTGGAACTGCCACTTCTGTTTACACTGAGATGTCTAATGCTGCTAAATGATGTCTCACCTGAACATGTGACTACCAGCGACTATGTTTTATAACTGTTGCTCTTTATTGCTGCACCTCCTTCATTGCTATTATTCCTGCTAACCATTTACCTTATGTAAATGTATATATATTTCTACTCTACTCATATATGTCATTTCAGGAATAATGGACATCTATGTGTGCTTTAATTTATCTCAAATTCTTCTTCCCTTTATTGAAAACAATGAATTGCATTTTTATAATGAATTGCATTTTTATAGCGCTTTTCCAAGTGCTCAAAGCGCTTTATACAACGGTTCATTCATTCATACATTGGGAGGTGAAGCGGCGAACAGTCCACACCAGCGTCCTCACTTCTCACATTCACACACCAATGGTGGCGAGCTCACACCGACCGACTCATTGGAGGCAATGTGGGGTTCAGTGTCTTGCCCAAGGACACTTCCACATGTGGACAGGAGGAGGAGCCGGGATTCGAACCGCCGACCCAGGGATCATTGGACGACCTGCTCTACCTCCTGAGCCACAGTCGTACTTGCAGTAGTACCAGGTAGGCCTACTATGTAATGTATCAATGTATCACTATCTGAACATCAAAGTATCAAAATACCTGGTATTTTACACAAAATAAATCTGCATTGTTAACTTAAATTGTGTTTGTGAGGTGGTTTCCTCCCAACAGCAACGATATGCTATGTGTATACTGTAAGTACCGGTAGATATTTTTTGTTTATTTGTCTTTGTCCCCCCCCCCCCCCCCTGCTTGCTCTCCTGAACCCCCAATCTCCTTATTGTCTTTATATCCTTTCTGGAAATAACAAAAATGATGGAGATCGCACAAAAACAAATTTAAAACTTTTTTCCAATCCCAGTTCTGCTTTCTAAATTCTAAGCACCCAGGCATGAAAAAAGACAGACACAGACAGACAGACAGACAGACAAGACGTGCAAAGTCAAACAAACAACATGCAACCACAGAGAGATAAGGGCTTGTGATGTGGGCTCGCTTTGAGTCTCAGGTTCTGCCTCTGATGGGGACCGATGCTAATCTGCCAATATGGCATCAGTTCAGCCTGCTCTCCATTCATCCGTAGAGCAGCACAGCAGCACTGCAGAATTATTTTTCCTCCTCTTGCAAAAGAATCCACTTAAATGGAACCCTCGAAAGAATTCCATTTGGACATGTTTTTCCTGGTTGGGTCTGATCTTCTAACACAACAAGTTGACTGCTGGGGTTCAAAGGGTGACGTACAAGTTTTAAGTGAATGATTTGAGGGACGAGACTGGAAGAAGTGCCCCTTAAGGGACGCCTGGTCTCCACCAGGATCGATATTTGGATACAATCTGAAGGACTAATATAAAAAAAAGAGTGTTGCACATAAATGGGCACTCGAAAAGACAGAATTGAAAAAAGCAGGCCAGATGTTTTTCCTTGGGTTGTGGGGAGTGTGCTCACATCGTTTTGGGCATACAGAGTTTTATGCAGATCGCTGCATGTAAAGATGTGACTTGGCCTGTTATGAGGCCTCATTCACACCTATCAAACGCAATCAAACAAAATAATGTTTGGTCGTTTTTTTTTTTTTTTTTTTTTTTTAAGGCCACCACAATGCTTTTCAAATGGGAGTCACATGGTTTGACCAAACACTTGTGTTTGATTGCTGATGGTGTTCTGCCCCTCCCCCCCCAAACAAAAACAAAAAAACGACCAAACATTTGCTTGATTTGTGTTTGATACGTGTGAATGAGGCCTAACTTGCATAATTATGTTTGGTAATTTTCATGAAGCATAATACGCTGGGGTACCATTGACAACCTACAGTATAAGGCAACAATTTCAAAATTCCATTAAGCTTTAAGTGGCATGTGACATGTTCAAAGTAGGGGGTTTTCATGATTCTGAATCCATTCATTGCAAGCATTAGTTTCGCACGAACAACACTCCTGTGATGAGGGTTAGCACCTATGGCCGAATTTATGTTGGCATTATAACACTAACAGGTCACTTCCATGTTGACCTGTGCTCCAAGGAGCACACTTTTCTACTTTATATGTGTATAACTGATTGGGTATTTCAGATCTTTCCTAGGATTGAAAAAGGAGAGGGGGTAATAATACCCTTTAAGCAAGAAATAAATAACCTATGGTCTATAAATCCGCTTACAGTGGATGAAGCTTTATGGCTCCGCCTCCGTCTGTGGCGAACCAGGGCTGAGAATCTGAATGCAAAATCTGTAGCGACCAAAGGTCAGCCGAAGGAAGATTACAGTAGCTGTGATGAGTTATAGAGTACAGAGACGCTGTGAAGTGGGAGAGAGGGCACTTAATGAAACTGTTAGACCTGATGTCGAAATTTTAAAAAAAGTCTTCTGAAAGAATATTTATTCAAAGATTTGTGCAGCATTTTCACGACTTTTCAAAAATAGCAGACCAACAAGCTTCTGAGTGGCGTGCTATGAGCTTGTAGATCTGCTATTTTTCAATAGCTAAAGTATGACATAATGCTTAGTTAAAACACCAAAAGGGGTTCCCGTCGAGAAGGGATTAATTACACAGAGAATATGACAGTGAATCTGCAAGTAGTGATTGATAACTATAGGATACATTATTGGTTATCAACATTTTTGGGAGGTTAAGGTCTAAGTTGTGAATGATCTGGCACCGTGACCCATGACTTTACTGATGCCCAATATAGACCAGCACAACCTAATGTTGTCACTTCATGAACAGTCTATTGTCCTGGATGGATATTCCTGCTTCCGGCACCTTTTGGAAAGAGTCTATTAAATGCTATTAAGTTAAGTATTAGATCTGTACAAAATATTTAATATTACATTATCAGAGAGAGAAAACCGAGGGAGTGACAGAAAGAAAGACTGAGATGCTGCTGACTGAGTATGAATTGAAAAGACATTGAGTTGTGAGTGACCTTGTATTATATTATGTCAGGAGGATTAGAGTTCTATTTTCAATAGGCTACAAATCCATGTGGTTTGTTTAACTCATTCAGTACAAAGAATACCAAACGACTCGCCCCTTTATCAACTCGCCCCCGCAATTTAAAAAGAAAATAGTTAACAGTTAATTTAGTATTTGCCTCCCACTCTGAAATCTGAAATGATCTTGTATACAGATTTATTTGATTGTATAGTACTCGATCTCTATACTCTGTAAAATTTAGAAAGAACAACATGTCACAGAGACGGTGACTGCTTAATTAAGTTCATTTAGGATCTTCTAGCAGTTAATTTCGTTTTATTAAACACATTTCTTCCATGTAGGCCATGTTCTGTAATGGCATCATCATGCTATTATGCCCATGGATATACAGAGTGAACTTAACAATGATAAATTAATATGATAATACCTTTTATATAATCACCAACATGAATTATGTTTGTTATTTACAGCTAGGTAGAGTAGTGGAGCGAGATGGAAAAGAGGCGACCGTACCTGTTACCAGTACAATACATGCAATACTGACTTAAAAAAGAGGAGCCTTTGGAATAAGTTAAAGAAAGCCCTTCTGCCCTCTGGGGTCAGAGGAGTTTTGCTTCACAAGCTTCTGCCTACAAAACACCACCTTGTTAGTGCGGTCAGGGAACCAGAAACACCAAAAATATAAGACCAAGGTCAAGACAAGTCTTGTGACTGCATGAGCTAGCCTGGACAAAGAAAACAACTCAAAATAACACTTGAGAATACTGTACATAATTTTACTCAAAATGCAAGTGCAGTGCAAGTGAAATGTTTGTGGCTGCAAGAGTCAATACTGTTCAAGCTGTTCTGCGGAACTTAATGCATAGATTCATGTGTCGCTTGGATGAGTCTGTGAATAGCATCATCGTCACTATAAATAACCCTGTCAAAAGCTGCACTATAGATACTATTTATAACTGTCACAAATGCCTGTCTAACATGTACATTTGGACTGTTTTTTATTGGATGTATTGTATTTTGTATGTTTCTCTATGGACCCTGAGTCTGCAATAAAGGCATTCATTCATTCATGTACATACATTTACATGAAATTGTTTTGTAGAGAGCACAATTTAGTATTAATGTACATCTTAGGAGGTACAGTACCCACTCATATTGGTATAAGCTATTGTGAATGGCTCTATAACTCACTTCATATACATTTATCTTGACGACATCAAATACAAGTATAGTTTGGTTTTGAAAACACATCAGCTTTTTATTGACAGCTTGAACCTATAATCCTGCAAGCCTTGTCAGTGGCAATCAACAAAGACACATGCTATAAAAGACTGAACCTCAGCAGCACAGAACAAAAACAATACACTCTCGCTAGACTATATGGTTGTTTTGTTCTTAACATTGAAGTCATCTAGTGTAAACTGGACAGGATCCATAAACGTGATTGAGAGGTTGCTTTACGAACCTATTTGTTGTGCTGTGTGGTCTTACAGGTGGTAATGATAAAGATCAATAGCAAAGGTACCTGGTTTATCATTCACCCTTACAGCTGTCTCTGGTCCCACTAACTGGGCCATTTATCAGTTAAATTGTCAGGTTATGAGTAACAGCAGAGCTGCTTCATAATGTTGTGAATGTTTGAAGAGTAGCTCACGTATAGGATATGGTCTGCTGCACATTGAAAACAGCCATTAGCACCAACAGCAGCACCAATCTAGCTTCAATATGCAGCCTACTGTAAAACGTACTCCTCATCTTGTTCTCTGAATTGGATTTACTAGAGCGGTGCCCATTGGGAACGATGGAAGTTGGAAATGCATGGCCCCACCCAGTTATGTCTGTGTTCCATTTATGCCCATATATGGAGTTTTTTGTCAGGCATGCCCAAATATGGAGTCTATACAGATGTCAGCTCAGAACAGCATTGTAGTGATGTCATCACAGGCCAGCTCCATATATGGAGATGCAGGGGTGATCAGGTGTGACCACTCCCTGTGGTGGTGTGGAACGCGTCGCGTGTGTCAAATTTGAACGACGGTGGTGCGAACGTCTTTTTGAGTTACGTGGATTACAGACGTACGTACAGTACATATACACACACGTACAGAGACTTGGTGCATTTATAGATTTAAATGTTATCTTTAAAATTATTCTTTAATTATTCAGTTAATTAAAATAGTATGGCCATACCGCACGGCATACCTGTAGTCTCTTGTGGGCTGGCACTGGTGTGGCATATAGAATAGAAGTTATTCCTACACCAGAGGTATTGTTGTACATGCTCTGGACTCTGGGTCACTTGTTTCCCATTAAACATGACAAAATCCTCCTATAATATGATTTAAGAGCTTCGAGGCAACATTCGTGGTCCAATGTCAATGTGTGTGCCTGTGATGTCAGATGGCTTACCTCACTCATCCATCTCCCGTGGAGTTCATTAAGAGGAAAGAGAAAGAGAATACTGCCCATAACGCCACAGGAGTTTGTGTGTAAGGCCTAAGGAGAAGTGTATTTAGTTGAATTGCCCTGCTGTACATACTGTAGACATGCATGTTTATGTTCAACAAAATTCGTTTTTTGGGTTAGGTCCTGGAGGACATTTCTGCTTTGTCCTACTATACATTTTGTTGGTTCAACTTACTACTTAGTTAGGTGAGGACCTTTAGGTGAGGACCTTTATGTGATTTATTTCTCACCTGCACTTTATTTTATTAATAAATAAATTAAACAAAAACTAAACAAAACTATAAATAAGAGACAGCTACCAACCGGTTAGAATAATACAACCAATTTCACAACATTCAGGAGTCCTATTTTTGGAAGTGTTTCCAGGAAGAAAAAAAACCCAATGTGTCTGTATTCTGGAATAATCTTTGGAGTTTGTCTCATTCTATAGCTTACGTGACTGTTTGTTATTTTAAATCAAGACTACCATATCACCCTCATGTTACTATTTCCACAAGAGGAAGGAGAAGTGTGGATGTGTTACACATTGGTCATTTTATCCAAATATGTTAGACCTACGTTTTGCAAGACAAATCACATTTGCATATAAATCCCAGCAGCAAACGTATACAAACACAGACAGATGCACGCACGCACAGGCATTGCCTTTTTTGCATGTTAGTGGTTCAGCTATGCACCAGTTGCTGCTGGTTGTGTTAAGATTAGAGACGTCCCGATACTGTATCGGTATCGGGAAAAGTATCTTATTTGTCATATCGGGTCATATCGGTATCTGCAAATATGCCAGTCTATCCACAGATCCGACACACGGGTAAGGAAGGGGTTGACACTATGGCAGGTAAATAAAATGTTGGGACATGTGGAGTTTGCTTTGGAGTTTCCCAAACTGCAAGTGCATATTTGAGTGAGGAGTCTGCTATAAACACAACACGAGATATATAGCTAGATAGCTATAAACACAACATGAGATATATAGCTAGATAGCTATAAACACAACACGAGATACAGTATATAGCTATAGCTATAAACACAACATGAGATATATAGCTAGATAGCTATAAACACAACACGAGATACAGTATATAGCTATAGCTATAAACACAACATGAGATATATAGCTAGATAGCTATAAACACAACACGAGATACAGTATATAGCTATAGCTATAAACACAACATGAGATCACGACACTGGTATCGGTATTCGGTATCGGCTAACACACAAATTGAGGTATCGGGATCGGATCGGAGGCGAAAAAAGTGTATCGGGACATCCCTAGTTAAGATCGATTAATATTGTGTGCCCCACCGAAAGTTGCAGATCTACATGCTAGAAATGCATTGTGTTGCGAGCTTGAAGATCTATTTTCGATGGACAACACTGGTGCACAACTAAGTATTTCAGGGTTTAGTCTTTGTATTCCTTTCAATCTCAAATGCCCTACTACACTGTGCAAACACCCTAGACACTGAAAGCCTCTCAATTTCCTGTGCTGATAATTCTACATGATATTAAATCTTTTTTAAGCGTATTTAAAGCTGCCATTTCCTTGTTCCTGTTTTTCTTCCACGTCTTTGAAGGAAAATCTAAGCAGTTAATAATGGTTTCACATTACAGATAGTTTCACATTACAAGCACACACACAAACTTGTGAGATTACATTTTCATTTTCTTAGTTTACATTTACAGATTTACAATTTAGGCATTTAGCAGACGCTCTTAATCCAGAGCGATTTACAATAAGCAAAAACAAAAAGCATGGCAATACATCATACATAAAAAGTAGTTATCATGAAACATGCGTAAACTAAGAGCATAACAGTGGAATATCTATATAATGAAACTATACATACTATATTATACATATATACTATAAAGTGCTATGAATACATAAAATGCAAGTCTGTATAAAATGCTCTACATAAAGTTCTATCTAAGGGGGTAGGGTAAGTCCTACGGGCCATGATGGAGTCTGAAGAGGTGGGTTTTCAGACTACGGCAGAAGATTGGTAGTGAGGCTGCAGTTCTGATTGCGATGGGAATTGCATTCCATAGTTTGGGAGCCAGAATGGAGAAGAGTTTGGGACGTGTGGAGTGTTGTCCCGGCGTATTTGTTAGTGATCATTACATACTACATCACACTATTATGTAATTATCTCTGGGAGTTGTTTTTGCCCCTGTGTGTCTGTATATGCAGCCAATCTTGGAAACTCAAACTGCTGGACCAAATCAGTGTCAGACACTGAAGATACTCCACCCCAAATTCATCACAAGCCTCATGGTGGCAGTAAACCAAAACCAGGACACTTTACATTTTGGCCTAGGACACATTTTCTTCAAATCACTTTTTGATTATCCTCCTCTTAGTTACTTCATATTGGCCTGTTTTGTATTTGGCCTAGTAACACCATTTGAAAATATTTTGTGTGAGGGACTCCAATACTTGGAGATTTCTGTATCAAATATTCTTGCGTGATGGATCAGAGACTGTAAACGTTTCGGCTATCCAGCCTTTATCACACTGATGAAGGCTGGATAGCTGAAACGATTTGTCTCCGATCCATCACGCAAGAATAAAACCTCAAAATGCAGTCTTGGTGTGTGCGACCCATTACCTTTATTCCCAGTATATGATTTGAACGGGTAAGTCAGAGCGCGGTGGTTACAAGAAAAGTTATCTATTGTATCAAATATTCCAAATTCTTTCAATTTGTTTTTGAAAATAGTCACAATGCAATGTGTTTCTGATTTTGAAAAACAATTTTGGTTATAATTATTAACTCAATTTGCTGTGGACCCCTGGGAGTACCTGGACTCCACTTTGAGAGAGATTCAATAGCTATTTCACAAGTAAAATATTTTCTCGATGCCCTGATTTAACATTAAACTGTAAAGGTTTCCCAAATGCACTGCCTTTCAAATGAATCCATAATATGAGCTGATTAAACGACTCTGTAATGGGGTCTTTAACTACTCAGTTGGTCTTTAATTACTCAGTTGGTAAAGGGACACCAGCATACCACCCTTACAAGGGTCCCATTTTATACAGACAGGACAGTGTTCTATTGCATTCTTCCAACTCCCCTGCCTCTCCACCAGCAAATACTCTCTGGCCAGCCTAGAGACCAGCAGTCATACTGTTCTACTGTCTGAGGAGAGAAACAATGACCATTGTTAGAGAGGTGGACTGGATTATGTATGGAGACCTTTAACAACATCACAGGGTTCAAATGTCACAGCCACAAAGGTGCCATAGTTACTGTGATGAAGGGGAGAGGGGTCGGGCAAGTGAAATGATAATGACCAACAGCTGTGAATGGGGATGGCTGGAGAGGGAGGCAGGTGGGAAACGAGGTAAGGGGGCAGAGTGATGGCGTGCTGGTGAGGGGAGGGCGGCCATTCCCTCTCAAGGGCAGAAAAGCATTCCTCCTTCTATTACTAAAGCCGATCGGGTTGCAAGGCAAAGAGACCGTGAGCAACTGGGAGAGAGGAGAGAGGGAGGGCTTGCCTGGGAAAGGCAAGGCAGCAAACGAAGAACATCTTTTCAGCTCTCACCTTTCCCTGGGCTCAGTGTGCATGTGTTGTGCACACAAAAACAATGTCTAGGCTAAAAACACGAGGAACTGTAGCAGCGCACAGACAGTCAGACATGTTTGTTTGTGGCCAGCAATCAAAGTATACAGAAAAGTCCAAGATTCTTACAGACATTGTTGATTCAAGGAACAGAGTTGAAGACTCACCTTTATTGCTGTGTAATCCATAGGCTGGTGCAGTACATCATGTACACAATAACAGTGATGTTGTGTAGGGGTGTGTGTGTGTGTGTGTGTGTGTGTGTGTGAAAGAGAGAGAGAGAGAGAGAGAGAGAGAGAGAGAGAGAAAGAGAGAGAGCATCCAATGCTCTGATTAAATGTGATTGTGTCCCTTTCGATAGATAGATAGTTTTTATTAAAGTGTCCTACATCATAAGATGCCCAGCCCACACGGGCTTACAAGACACTCACAAAATTGTACATACATAGTGATACATATACACAAAATACATAGACAGTTACTTATGGATACATGGTTCTCCAACGTAACTGCCATGCCTTCTCTATGAATTTTCCTAAAACAAAAATGTCATTACTGAACAACCGCCCTCCCCTCACCAACACGCCCCCCTTTCAATGCATTGATGGAATTGGAATCCGCTAGACTCAGCGATAGAGTGGGTTTGGCACTTGGCAGTACCAAACCAAGGGTCAACCTCTGTGATTTTGTATAAGTAGCTCTGCAAGAGTTAATTAACCAATTGTGAATACTAGAAACTCGACCGGCCTTTGACCCCCGAGGGGACCCCCCACATGGTAACTGTCATTTCTCGACTGTTTCGGACATGGGGCGGCTCGCCAGAACCGGGCACCCTGGGCGCGTTCCTGCGGGTCTGTAAGTTCCAGGGACCCCCCCCGGGACCCCCCCCCCCCACACGGAGTTGCACCACTTACTTCACACGGGTGTGATTTTTAAAATCTATGATGACGGTCACCACTTCAGGAAGTAGGCCACTTTCTGGATTGTGCAAGAAGGCAATGTACTGTATGCGTAAAGTACAAAACAGTATATATTGCCATTACCTAAACAATGAGGGTTGCAGTTGCTATAGTAGTGATATGCTTTCATCATCCTAGACCTATATGGATCACCCTCAAATCAAAGTTGAGTGTACTCAGAAATTCAGTGAAAATGTGAGTACATTTGAGTTCAAAGAAATGGTTATGCCATGTTTTGACTTTTGACGACATAATAACTGCTCTGTTATATCAAATTCAATTTTGTTGTGATCCAGCAAATGTAACGTAACCCTGCAGGAGCTGTTTGTCAGGGAAAAACACATCTCTGGCTTTCCTCTAGACACATCAACAAGTCTGTGTAAAGACTTGAATCCAGACACATCAACAAGTCTGTGTAAAGACTTGAATCCAGACACATCAACAAGTCTGTGTACAGACTTGAATCCAGATACATCAACAAGTAAGCAACGCCGACAACATTTTGGTAGAGATTTAACTCATCTTTTTATGGGATTATACTCATAATCATAAAAGCCCATGGATGCGAGTTGACCCATTTAATGCAGTTCCATTACATTTAATATGACCCACAGGGCAAACACTTTGAGTTTTAATTGACTGTTTCATCCTGAAGGTTATTTTCAATTATTATTTAAAACATTAGTACCTAATTGGAATGTCATATATTGTCAAGACTCAAACATGTCAGGAGCCTTTAATTAATGTTATTTAAACTGCTACCCAAGTCTCTGTCCTTCAGCCAGAGGAAACCGCCATATTGGCTTCTATCCATTCACTAGTCTCTCTCCTTCAGCCAGAGGAAACCGCCATATTGGCCCCTATCCATTCACTAGTCTCTCTCCTTCAGCAAGAGGAAACCGCCATATTGGCCCCTATCCATTCACTAGTCACTCTCCTTCAGCAAGAAGAAACCACCATATTGGCCCCTATCCATTTACTAGTCACTCTCCTTCAGCAAGAAGAAACCACCATATTGGCCCCTATCCATTCATTAGTCTCTCTCCTTCAGCAAGAAGAAACCACCATATTGGCCCCTATCCATTCACTAGTCACTCTCCTTCATCAAGAAGAAACCACCATATTGGCCCCTATCCTTTCACTAGTCACTCTCATTCAGCAAGAAGAAACCACCATATTGGCCCCTATCCATTCACTAGTCACTCTCATTCAGCAAGAAGAAACCACCATATTGTCCCCTATCCATTCACTAGTCTCTCTCCTTCAGCCAGAGGAAACCACCATATTGGCCCCTATCCATTCACTAGTCACTCTCCTTCAGCAAGAAGAAACCACCATATTGGCCTCTATCCATTCACTAGTCTCTCTCCTTCAGCAAGAGGAAACCACCATATTGGCCTCTATCCATTCACTAGTCTCTCTCCTTCAGCCAGAGGAAACCACCATATTGGCCTCTATCCATTCACTAGTCTCTCTCCTTCAGCCAGAGGAAACCACCATATTGGCCTCTCCATTCACTAGTCACTCTCCTTCAGCCAGAGGAAACCACCATATTGGCCTCTATCCATTCACTAGTCTCTCTCCTTCAGCCAGAGGAAACCACCATATTGGCCTCTATCCATTCACTAGTCTCTCTCCTTCAGCCAGAGGAAACCACCATATTGGCCTCTCCATTCACTAGTCACTCTCCTTCAGCAAGAGGAAACCACCATATTGGCCTCTCCATTCACTAGTCACTCTCCTTCAGCCAGAGGAAACCACCATATTGGCCTCTCCATTCACTAGGAATCAGATTACACTCGTCTAGCTCAAAGTGACAGTCAGACTGGTGCACTAACTCACATGTCCTACTGTTCTCGCAGGTGACCTACAAGAAGATTTGAATATTTTTGTGCATCAGAATAATGGGCACAGACTAGTGTTCTTAACACATTTTGGGCGGGAACCCCTTTGTGTTTTAAACATTATGTTATACTTTAGCTATTGAAAAATAGCAGATCTACAAGCTCACAGAGTGGCAGGTCTGCCATTTTTGAAAAATCGTGAAAATGCGGCAGATCTTTCAGAGCGAACATTTTTAACTCAAATCTTTGCTTCTGAGGGGTTCCTGGAACAACATATTTTCAGATGGGGGTCGGCAGACAAATACATAAAATTTTCGGCGAAACACAGGTATTTCAGAAAACTGTGAGCATTTTTAGAAGACATTTTTTTTAAAATTTTGACGTCAGTAAAAATGGGTTAACACGAACCACCACGAAATGTTAGCACTTTGGTTAAACTTCCTTCACCAATATTCTCGTCTTTCTACCATTATCAGTTGCTTGTTAAAAACTTAACTCAGTCCAGGTTTATCTTGGTCTAACGAAGCTCTTAACTGCTTCACTTTCAGTTCCCTGGCCGTTGGATGGGTTTCCATATTACCGGCCGTCAATTATTAATCTATGCTCACTTGGAGCCTCGGTTGGAAAATAAGAGCAAATCCTTTACGACCAGTGATATAGAATTGCGAGGTTGACCTCCTTGCTGAACCTCTGGTTCTTTTGTCCACTCGACCCCACCGTGGGTAAAAGTGAAATTGAAGCGGAGATGGAGATTGTTTCTCAATGTGTAAAACTGTGTCTCCTGCACGGCAACAGTCCACAAATAGCTAACCCTAGTGGTGTGTGCAGCGTGCATGGAAAGCTAGCGATAGTCCCTTTTGTAATGTGCAAAATGATATCTCTCCAGTGTTACCGTCTCCATTACAGGCAGATGAGATTGTCTTACCCTTTGGTCTTGCTTCACGGAACACGACAAATGAGCTGGAGGTGCACACTTTGTGATTAGCAGTGTGTTTGCCCATGCAGCAATGAAGGGGGGGAAACGATAAATAGAGAAGCTACACACAGAATCAATCAGTCAGGATTGGCATGACAGCATTTCAAACCAATACTATTAATGCCTTTTTATATGGTTTAAAAACTAACACAAGCAATTTGTCTTGTAATGTGTTCACCTTCTGTGCCGTTTTACCCTGTTATAACTTCCTATTTGACTATTATACGCTTAATATTTTTCATTGTACAACTCTTAGACTTAGACCATTACGTCATGCCTGTACTATTACTAAACATTTGTCGATGCCAAATTTTGCACACACACTCCCTGGATGCCAACGATGAACCTCTGCCTCAGATTTTCCAGAACGGCCTGTTATAGCGCCACCAGGTGAAAATAAATAAATCTAATCAAATCATTACACACTATCTTTATAGTCATGTGTTCAAGGTGGATCTGCCCGATATTTCATATTCCATCCTAATTGGCTAACATTGGCTTTCAAAGTTGGCAGGATTGGACCGTTTTGAACAAAATAAAAAGCCTCAAATCATGAACGCAGCGTCCATTTATGTGAAATCTTTCACAGACTTTCCTACTAGGCTGAGGAATATATCCCACCCTTTTCACATTGGCCTGATAGTGCCACAAACAGGTGGATTTTTGCAACCAGGAGGCCACAACCTGACCTGGAGACCTGTGCCCCGAGGGGCACTTTATCTAGTTATACATAAAATCGGCTCAGTGGTCCAGGCACCTTGGCTGGTAATCCAGTCTGGCAGTGTGCCGCGGGTTCGACTCCTGATCCCGGCAGCCTTTACCGCATGTCATCTCTCTCCCCATTTCCGGTCAGCCTACTGTCTGTACCTCCATAAAAAATAAAAAAAATAAAGGCGAAAAGCCAAAGAAAGTTATACATGAAATCATTTGAACTTATACAAAAAACACAGAAACCCCTTAGGTGTATACTAGAATTATCATTTATTGACATGACATTGCAACTGTTTTACAAATCTTCACACCATTTACAGCAAATATGCCCAATAACAAATTAAGTGATGTTCAATTAATGTCAGTTTTTGCATATGTGTAAAGCCCTTTAAAAAGGTTATCGAGGGAACGGACACTTCAGTTCTCAGGAAGAACTCTGGATTGACGATGAGAGACATGATTCTTCTGTGATGCAAGGGACAGAAAGAGACAAGAGGAACTATTATTACATTGACATCACATCATTACAAGTTATTATATTTTGTCTGCATTTCAACGTGTCTTATATCATCTGATGTGTGATTCATTGTTTCAAGTGAGTTAGTGATTTTTATACAAAGTTAAATTACTAATGCTATCTAATGGTGTGGACCTACCATAACCTCTTGTGCTATTCATTTACTATTTAGCTCCTTTTTTCCCCAGCAACATGTAATTGTTATGCTTTATACATTACATACATACCTGCAGTATATTTGGTGAAAATGTAATTAGTTAAAAAGTTAATTACTATAAGATCTCATTGTCAACATGTTTTTATTGGGATATGATGATGTACAGTAGCTGAGCCAGTGTAATCAAAGTAAACAACACTGTTACCTGATCGTTTTAAAAGGCTTAAATATGCTTTAAAGTCGGGATCAAATGTCAGTTTTTAATTGCGTTTGCATTGTGCGACATAGCTACATGCTATAATCGTGTGCCTTTCACAAACATTTAATTAAACGAGACTCGAGTATGAAAAAGCAGCTTCCATTGAGATTAAAATTAATAGGTAATCAATCATGGTCAGATGTCTCTTTCATTGGATTAAGTATGTCCAGTCCAATGCTGATAGTGAATAGTGAAGTGAATTTGCCAATAACGTGGGTCTCACACCATTCCCTAGCTGTGAGAATGACCACAATCATTGATTTAGCCGTTTGAGGATTAATTATGGATGGCGTGGTATGATATGATCATCTCAAAATGTGCGATTAGCTGATCAGAGGATTCAAAATTAAATATCAGCTACACAAGCATATACAAAGTACTGTGTGGTGCCGTTCCATTTCCTTGCCTGTATAGAATAGAAACAGTACTTTGGACACTGAATTCCAAGTCCTTGGTTTAGACCTTGTTATCCTGACGACATGTGGCACTCACTCTGCTACCAAAGCACGACACAATATTGGTCAACCTTGACTCACGCTGATCTCACAGGGAAGATGAAAGACAACTTACTGAAGGATAACAACAGCACAACGTGGCACAAGGGGCGCTGCGCTGTCCAGGCGTTGTGTTGTCATCAACATATTAAATCACAATGTGTGCACTTTGGAGACGAGTTGCATGTCTGTCTGTCTCTCTTCCCCCTCTCTCTCTGCCTTAGTTTCCTGTCTGTCTCTCAACTATCCTATCCATTATATATCGTTTTTAGTTATTTAAAATAGCACAATAATGTGTTATGTTATTTTGTTACCTGCCAGGGACAAATGGAGATGACTCAATCACGTGCCCTAGGTGGCTGGTAGTACTCCTTTGTGGGTCGTGTCACTGTGCGTCTGGTCTGCCCATCTCCCCCACGACGGAACTCTAGTGAACTATCACTGTACCCATCATCTTCCTCCTACCAGAAAACATGCAATGCCGTTGTAGGTGCATTTACTGTAAAGTGATGTTGAACTGTGGCAGAATCTTGTGTCGTATACAGTAGCTACATGGGTGTGTGATACCAGTCAAAATATTGCCTTCATCTGTTGCTTCTGGGCTCTGTGAGCAAAATGAACCAGAAGTAGTGATTCCTTCCTTTCACCTGCATCGTGTGGCAAAGATCACGCTTTACACGACAGGCCAACAAAGTGCATTCTGCTCGAATGCAATACGAGGGAGAGCCAATGCATCTTCTGGCAGCGGCTGATGCCGCGGATTCGCCGCCAACACCCACAGCAGTGTTTTTCGCCGGCATGAGTCCGACACCTTTATACCCCAAAGCTCACAGGGAAGCCACGATTTTTAACCGGCAGCGCATGTCGGTAGCTACAGGTAAGTTTAATCAGCGACGCTGACGCCATACCCCAAAACCCCAAACCTCACAGGGAAGACACGGGTAATTTTTAACCGGCAGCGCATGTTGGGAGCTACAGGTAAGTTTAACCGCAAAACCCCAACCTCACAGGGTAGACACGGGTGATTTTTAATCGGCAGCGCATGTTGGGAGCTACAGGTAAGTTTAACCGCAAAACCCCAACCTCACAGGGTAGACACGGGTGATTTTTAATCGGCAGCGCATGTTGGGAGCTACAGGTAAGTTTAACCGCAAAACCCCAACCTCACAGGGAAGACACGGGTGATTTTTAACCGGCAGCGCATGTTGGGAGCTACAGGTAAGTTTTGTTTGTGCATTTCTGTTCCGTCAAGAGCAATATAACCAGCCATTTAACTTTTCCAAAAGTATATCTGGATTACTAATGTCATTATTATTTTAATATATATATATATATATATATTTTTTTAATATGGTTTTCAAAATTTTGGTACCCGTTTCTATACCCAATGAGATTGAATATCTATTATACAATAATTTACAGAATATGTAATATGTGTAATAGTGTAAAGGCTCATACATAGTCTGGATTTCCGGTGGTGGGGTGACCACCAAACTACAACATGACGTCACGAGTTTGAAGTGTTTGGGAGATTGTGTAAGCACCAATTTCCCTGATTGGCCAAAACAAACAGTCGGCTTCACGGATTGGCAGAGCGTCAGCCAGCTCAGTGGCATTGTGTCTATGCCGCGGACAAAGCCAGCTCTTGTCGTGACAAATCATAACAAACAAACACAATGTTTTGGGCCAAACAAAGAATTAGAAAGTAGAAAGAAACGGCAGGTTACAACACTTTTTTTGTTGTTTTTTTTCTTTGTAATTATTTGTTTGGTCCAAAATATTGTGTTTGTTGTCATGAGTTGTCACAACTCGAGTTGGCTTTGTCCAAGTCAGACTTACCCAAGTCTGCATGGGCCCCAAGTATACCGCTGCCCAAAAGGCGCTGTGTTCTAGTGATCAGTACTTCCTTTTTTTCCATCATGGAACTCAAAAGCAACAGATAAAGATGAAGAACATTTGGACAAATATCACGGCAGGTAGCTACAGTAGCAACAACATACTTTCACTACTTCTTCTTGATCTTACTCATCAATCCATCATCTAAACAGACTAAACTAAACTAAACAAAACAAGAAGGCCATTCGTGCAATGCAACCTCAATAGAAACAGGACAACACACATCCACTCAATCACCACTTAATCCTACCGACCAGAACACTAGAAGCACAACAAGGACTCCATTTGGGGAAAAGCCCAACACCCGCTCTCCTCTGCCATAGCCACCTTAACCCATTCTGGGCGGGAATCCCTTTTGGTGTTTCAAGCATTACGTTATGCTTTAGCTATTGAAAAATAGCAGATCTACAAGCTCGTAGCTTGTAGGTCTGCTTTTTTTTTTTTTTAGCTTGTAGGTCTGCTATTTTTTTGAAAAGTCTTGAAAATGTGGAAATGTGGTGCAAATCTTTGAATATATATTCTTTCAGAGCCAACGTCTTTAACTCAAATCTTTGCTTCTGGGGGGGAGGGGGGGGGGGGGGGGGAGGAGGTTCCTGGAACAACATATTTTCAGATGGGGGGTCGGCGGCCAAATACATATAATTCTAGGGGTTATTGACATGGAATAGTTTGAGAACCACTGGCATAGAAACATAGTCTAACCGGGTTAAAGAGATAGGCCTCTCTGAACAGACCTGTGTGTGTACTGCCGTCTGTCTGTACAGTATGTTGTGTGGCGTCGTCTGGTACTGTACACAGTGTTGTGGAAAGGACTTTCCCCTTGGGGGACCATAATAACATCTAAAGTCTAACTGCGGACAACAAGGAATCCCATTCAATCTTTGGGCATTTGGGAAATATTCTTTTTATCACAAAATCAATTGTGATGGACTAGTCAAAGGAGACGTTTAATTGTGTGTGTTTGTGTAACATAGATTGATATTGTCGCTGTCAGGAAGAAACCAAGCAGGGGGTGGTACTTGTAAGAAATCACCAAAATGTGGCTTTTTGTGATTTTTGTTTTTGAATTTTGGCGTGGTATAAGGTTTTCAAAAAGCTGTGCAAATGCGTCGGGAACGCCCCCTAGTGGTCTGTTAGCACAGACTCAAATGTTAGATAGTATAGGTATGGTTGAAAACAAAAATAATAAATAGATTTTTCAATGGATTCTGTTACAAGTGGGTGTGCTAAATAAAATTTTACAATTTTATGAAAAACATGTAGAAAGGCATCGTTTTCAAGATGGCGTCCACGATGGCTGCCGGGAGCTTAAAATGGCTATGGTTTCATTGCAAACCGACCACTAGGGGGCGAGCCAAATTAGTTTGCGATGGTTTATTGTTATGATTTTTTACATATGAAATACCAGATAATAGCCATTTTACCTCCCGGCAGCCATAACGTTAAAAAAATCATCAACACTTATGCACTTGGTAACTGCTTTTTGGATTTTCAGATGCTGTTAGGTTAGGTTTTCAAAAAACGGCTGGTCGGTTTGCAATGAAACAATAGGCATTTTAAGCTCCCGGATGAAAAACGATGCCTTTCTAGAAGTTTGTTTTTCGTATGCTAACGAAGTTTTGGACATGCAGTACAAGGTTTCTGCCAGATATCGACAACATAATCTTCCTCTCTATCCAGCAGTCAGCCACAACCAGAGGTTGGGTTATTGTGCAAACAGGACATTGATTGTCGGCAGGCCACTTTGTTGAAGCCAATTAAGAGTGTATAAATGCTTCTATAGAATGTTTATTGAAGAGGTTCCAACATGCACAACGGGTTTCCCGTCTTCAGTCATTGCTCACCCAGCCGTCAGCGTCCACAGGTTTGATGTTGTGCAGAAGGACCTCCTCACAGTTTCCGTACTCGCTGAAGACGACCACGGCCGTCGAGCCTGATGGATGCACAGCGTCTATTCTGGCCCGGTAGAACTTTGGACACGTGAGAGAGAGAGAGACGACATCATCAGTCCTCAAATCACAATCATACCACTACTTAACACATTCTGACCTGAGATCAGATTAAAAAAATGTCTATTACATCCTGACAGTTTCATTATTAACCCATTCTGACCTGAGATCAGATAAAAAAAAATGTCAGTCGTTCTTCGATTATTCAAAAATAGCAGACCTACAAGCTCGTATCGCGCCACTCGGTGGCGCGATATGAGCTTGTAGATCTGCTATTTTTCAATAGCTAAAACATGACATGATGCTGACACCAAAATGGGTGCCCGGTCAGAATGGGTTAATTCAAAATAGGGATGCACCGAAAGGGAAATTCTTCACTATTATGGGTCCATAAAACATTTATTCAGCTCTTTTGAATGCATTAATTGCATATATTGATATATTTTCTGCCTATTCGGGCCGAAAACGAATAGGCCGAAAATGCATTTTTTTGCCATTTTCTGCCGAATACTTTCTGCGGCCGAATATTCGGTGCATCACTAATTCAAATTGAATTAAACATGCTACAACGACCCCTTCAGAACCACTGAATGAACACTACTATTAGAATTCAGGCATTTGTGAAATAGCAAACATGTTGTGCTACAAATCTACGATAGAAGGTGGACACATCAAACCTAGCATCTGCCTATTAGTGTCTGATGACAAACACACAGTCCTCAGACTCCTCATGTAATTAATATCCAACATCGACCGTGGGAAACAAATCCCATCATAATACATCTTAGTAGTCATATGATCATATCACAGGCTATTGTTTTCTTGAATCAGATTCTCTGACATGAATTAGACTGAACAGTTCCAGGCATCCCTATGTATGTATAGAGTATGCACATGCATGCTTTTCCCATCAGGACACGCCCCCCCTCATATAGACTGAGTGGCAGAACATTGAGCAGCGTGGAGTGTTGGAGTTTGGAAGCGCTCGTTGGAAATCACTCAACCGTCCTGCGTACCACCTGTTTCTAAATGTCACATAATGCAGGAGGCAGCAACATGTTGTGTTATTGAAAACAAGCACTTCCAAACTCTGACACTTCAGATCAGAAGTCAAATGCAGGGCATTTCTTGACAGAAAGTAGCTCATATTCAACACCACATTCTATGGTGGATTTTCATGACACAAAAACTTGTTTTTCGTTCAGTTGTAATGTTGGTGAGTTTAACATTGTTTAATGCAATCAGAAAGGACTTTTCTGTTTGGATGAATGGGCTGTCAAGGCCTGCAGAAAGTAGTTTTTTCCGCATAACTTCCAGGTACGATGATGTCACACGCATACCCTCTATTCACAAAGTTTACTAAAATTATATGGGGGAGAAAATGCAAAACAGCAATGCAATCTGTAGACAGCCAACTCTTTACTCTACCTTGCTATCCTCCCAGTAAAGTGCCAAACAGTGGTCTCCAGGTTTCCAAAACTGCTCCATCATTTGACCTCTCTCCGAACCCTTTGGACCTTGACCTCTGCCTTGCCCTTGCCTCTTTTTAGGTCCAGCGTTCTGAGAGGTGTTGTTCTTCTTGTAGAGCTCCTCCTTGTGGGGAGGAGGACCAGACGAGTTCTCCTTGTGGGGAGGAGGAGGACCGGATGAGTTCATTAGCTTAATGGGCCCAGTCCTTTTGTGCTCCAAGTGTCCATTCTGGAGGTGAGGAGCGTCACCCCCTGCCGGGACATCCTTGGACGCTCCCACCGCCTGGATGTCTTTGGACCCTCCCCCTGCCTGGATGTCTTTGGACCCTCCCCCTGGTTGGGCCGAGGCGGGCCACGAGGTACAGTTCAACAGGCCCAGGTTAGGAGTTAGGCTAACCCTTTGGTGGTCAAGGTGGCCAGAGAAGGGCCGGTCATTCCTGCCCCTCCTCCTGTTGTTGTTGGTGTGGTCCTCATTTCTGCTCTCTGCTCGCCTAGAGCCTCCTCTTCCATCTGGTGCGTTGGTGGTGGGGTGGTCCTCATTTCTGCTCTCTGCTCGCCTAGAGCCTCCTCTTCCATCTGGTGCGTTGGTGGTGGGGTGGTCCTCATTTCTGCTCTCTGCTCGCCTAGAGCCTCCTCTTCCATCTGGTGCGTTGGTGGTGGGGTGGTCCTCATTTCTGCTCTCTGCTCGCCTGTAGCCTCCTCTTCCATCTGGTGCGTTGGTGGTGGGGTGGTCCTCATTTCTGCTCTCTGCTCGCCTGTAGCCTCCTCTTCCATCTGGTGCGTTGGTGGTGGGGTGGTCCTCATTTCTGCTCTCAGCTCGCCTAGAGCCTCCTCTTCCATCTGGTGTGTTGGTGGTGGGGTCCTCATTTCTGCTCTCTGCTCGCCTAGAGCCTCCTCTTCCATCTGGTGCGTTGGTGGTGGGGTCCTCATTTCTGCTCTCTGCTCCCCGCCTAGAGCCTCCTCTTCCATCTGGTGCGTTGGTGGTGGGGTCCTCATTTCTGCTCTCTGCTCCCCGCCTAGAGCCTCCTCTTCCATCTGGTGCGTTGGTGGTGGGGTCCTCATTTCTGCTCTCTGCTCCCCGCCTAGAGCCTCCTCTTCCATCTGGTGCGTTGGTGTCCTCATTTCTGCTCTCTGCCCGCCTGTAGCCCCCTCCTCTTCCATCCGGAGCGTTGCTAGTAGTGTCAGGTGCTTTAGACGTGGGTGCATTGTCTCTGGGCCCTCTCCGGTGTGGCTGTTCAAACAACGAGCTGTCTTTTGTGGCAGGGTGAAAGTTGCCGACCGTACCCCCACCACCGCCGTCTCCGTTTCGTGAGCGCTGGTGGAAAGGTCCAGCAGATTCCATCTGCGGCCGCGGTTCTTTTGAACGTGAGAACACGGAGAAGGACGGAGAGCCAGAGTGCTCGTCCGGCTGTGCCTCCCGCTTGTCATTCTGCCATCTGTCGTGCCCCCTACCACCACCACGGGACCCCCTCTCCCTCTCTTGGCCCTTCCAGGGTGCAGAGGAGGTGGAACTGGGCTCCTGGCCCGGTTTGGGAAAGTCCGTGTCCCTGTGGAAGCGGGGCGGTCTGTCGTTCCTTTGCTGTCTGTTGTCGTTTTGGAAAGAGAACTTGTTGTGTGATGAGAAGTCGTTGGAGTTGGAGGAGAAACCCATCCTACCGTCCTGGTATCTCTGAGGTGGTTGACTCTTTGGCTCTAAGAAACAACCACAGAAGAGGAAGAATGTGTACATGTAAGACTAGAAAATTGACAAGGTTACATTTATAGGGCGATACAGAAAGTTTCTTTATTAGACCAATACATTATGTTGCATTCTTTCTTACAGGTTGCATTCTTGTGTGCCCACTTAAACCCATTTTGGCCTGACGTTGAAATTTTAAAAAAAATCTTCTAAATTATGACAGTTTTCTGAAATACCTACGTTTCTGTATCAGTGGTGCTCAATATTCAATATCAACCGACCCCCATCTGCAAATATGTTGTTCCAGGGACCCCCCAGAAACAAAGATTTGAGTAAAAAAAAGAATATATTCAAAGATCTGCACCACATTTTCACCATTTTTCAAAAGTAGCAGATCTACAAGTTTGCTGAACTTGTAGATCTGCTATTTTCCATTAGCTAAAGTATAACACAATGCTTCAAACACCAAAATGGGTTCCCGCCCAAAATGGGCCCCACTTACATCCATTATCCAGAAGCTGTAGCCAAACCAGTGCTGGTGATTTAGTGACATGTCTGAATTTGAAACGGTATTAATGCCCTCGGCACAAACTGCCACCTGTCTGGGCAAGGTGGGCATTATGGTGACACTCCTCAGTTATCATCATACCGTAGTTAAGGACATTACCATTTTATATCGCCCACTTGGTTACTATACTATACTGTAACATCATTTGCTCTTTTAACTTTGTGAACGTTGTGCCTCAACACTGGTTTCACACACACACACACACACACACGCGCGTGTGTGTGTGTGGGGGTGTGTGTGTGCATCAAGAATCAAGACTTATATTTTAGAACAGAGGAGACATTCACATTAAGACTTAATAGAATTAAAATGATGTGAAGCCTGCAGAGCTATAGTTAAGGCCGACAACTCAACGCAGCGCCTACTCCTACAGAGGTGACGATCACTGAGTCACATGAACTCTTCATCTGACCGGGTTGGGCCATTTAAACCTTCCTGCTTACCTGACCATTCCTTGGCTGCCCTGCTGTGCTGTTCTGCTGCTGCTCGCTGTGCTCTACTATTGGCTGCTCTCCTGTGCTGCCCTATCAAGGTTTGCAATCCCTCCGCCTCCCTAGCATCGACCCGTGGGCTCTGATTCCATGATCCCCTTTTGGGTCTCTCTAGTTCATTCCCCGTCATATGTGACCAGATTTGACTGAGGGACTGCCATCACGCAAATTACAGCTTTTCACCAGAGGAGAAAAACTTTTTTTTTTAATCAAAATGAGATAAAAGCACAGGCAGACTCTTCACATACTAGAGCATGTCTGAAATAAGTGTCAGAGCTGAAATCGACATGTAAATATGACAAAACATGTAGCTAGGTGTAATGTTAGAGACCACAGAAGTGAACCTTTCAAGTCTGTTTTCTCAACTCGCTGTTTTCTGCAAGACATTACCGTACTCTATAAGCCAGATCTCCAAAACGGGTGGGTCAAACTGAACAACCAATATGAAGCTATGATTCACTGCTTTCATATGACATGAAAAAATGAAAATTCCAAAAAATCCAATGGCAGTCCCTCAGTCAAATTTAGTCACATCTATTTGGCAGATCATTTATTTATTAGAGATATTTTCATGCTTGCATGAAACGAATGAATTTGGACACCTTCCTGCCAAAATATGTATACTTGCTTATGCGAATATAGATCAATGCGCAAATCATTTATCAAATCATTTATGCTCATTTTAATTCAAGAAAACAAAAATATGGATATTCTGAAGGTAGGGGGCAAATACACTTTTTGGCGAAGAACTTCCAATATCCCTCTTGCTGGGGGATTCCAGCAAAAAATGCCCTTTGCTGGAAATCTCACGCCTCCATCAGTTTCTTTTTTTTTTAAAGTTTTTTTATTGTTTGTTTGAAGGGACAGACAGTAGGCTGAGAGGAAACGGGAGAGAGATGGGGGGAAGACATGCAGTAAAGGCCGTGTCGGGCTCGGGAGTCGAACCCGCGGCACACTGCGACTGGATTACCAGTCGGGTGCCCAGACGGTTACGCCACCGCCTGGGCCATCAGGACAAAGTTAATTAGGCGTGTTATTACCAATCAGAAAAACCATGTCACCCACCATCGACGGAGAACGCTCCCATTTTGGATTCCAGGAAGTCAAAGAGAGTGCTGGGTCCAGAGGGCCTGCCTCCCTCCCTTCCTCCCTCCTCCTCATCCTCCATCCGGGACCGTCCTCTCCCCCGACCTCTTCCTGGAAAAACACAATAAAAAACAAATCAGACCGGTCTGAACTGAGTGATGCTGTACTGTACAAGCTCTCCTCCCTGTCCTCTGTGTGTGTGTGTGTGTGTGTGTGTGTGTGTGTGTGAGAGTGTGTGTGTGTGTGTGTGTGTGTGTATGTGTGTGTTAGGCTGCGCAACAGTGACACCGTTGTGCACAACAGAGAATGTTCCTATTCCTGGTTGTAGGATATTTTGTTCAGTATAAAGCCAGATTATTACCGGTGTGTGTGTGTGTGTGTGTGTGTGTGTGTGAGTGTGTGAGTGTGTGTGTGTGTGTGTGTGTGTGTGTGTGTGTGTGTGTGTGTGTGTGTGTGTGTGTACCTCTAGGTGGCGGCCTGCTGGGCTCTATGGGTGGTGTGGGAGAGGGTCGGTTTCCAGTGGCTCCGCTCAGCAGGCTGTTGAGAGCCACTTCCAGGTTGTTGTTGTTCTCCATCAGGGCCTGGCGCCCAGCCTCTCTGTTAAAGCCCATCTCCATGATGTCTCTCAGAGCCCGCTCGTCCACCTGTGTACCCACATTGGAGATATTATTACATACTGGAAAGTTACGAGGGAGTGGAGGAACAGTTTAAATTGAAAAGAAGAAGAAAAAAGGCACATTAATACATCGTCACTGTCAGGCAAAACCTTGGAACCGTTTTCAGGAAACGGAAAGGACTCTGTGTTCCAATGGGTTCAATGTAGTTATTTAGTCAAGTTTTCATTGGTTAAACTAGGAAAAAAAAGACGCCAAAAATGTGGGCCTGGCATTTAATGCCTTGATGTGATAATATAAAGTCTGACCTAACATTATTATATACATACATGTCCATCGCTTCAGTTCATTCATTCATTTCTGTCAGTCATTGCAGTGGGTGACAGGACATAATTTGATAGGTAATCAAATGTGGTGCAACACTACGATATGTGGATATATGGTTTTGACAAATGACTGATACCTTTGTATGCCACACACACACACTGCCAAAGCTTCCTCTTGCTCGGAGGCAATAGCCAAAACCACTGAGCAATATTTTGTGCCAAGTTTGGCCAATTGAATAGATAACGGTATATATATTGGATATTTATAATCCTCACAGACAGAACTAGTCATGTCAATATAGTAGGTGAAACGTTTCAATGTTTTTCAAAAATAGCCAATCTACTATATTATGAACTTGTAGATTGGCTATTTTGGGGTTCAGTGTCTTGCCCAAGGACCCTTTGACATGTAGACAGCAGGAGCCGGGATTCGAACCGTCGACCAATGGATCATTGGACGACCTGCTCTACCTCCTGAGCCACAGTCGCCCCTTACAAGGTAACTCAAAATCTAATGGTTGGATTGCGGTGAAACACTTCAGTGTTTTCATGTCCCCTCCTGGTATCGCTTCAGCTCGCTTGGAATCTCGATTATCGATGGATGTGATTAACCCATTCTGACCCGAGATCAGATTCATACGAGGTTTCCACTGGACAAACACTGGGTCTGATTAACCCATTCTGACCTGAGATCAGATTCTAAAAATGTCAGTCGCTCTTCGTTTTTTCAAAAATAGCAGACCTACAAGCTCGTATCGCGCCACTCGGTGGCGCGATATGAGCTTGTAGATCTGATATTTTTAAATAGCTAAAGCATAACATGATGCTGACACCAAAATGGGTGCCCGGTCAGAATGGGTTAACAAAAAAGTACCAGGTAATACTTTTTGCCGGACCATGCTAGTACCATGCGATGGAACGGCAACATTAATCGTGTTTTCAAAATCTACACGCTCACCCAGTTTAGTCCATGAATTCTTTAAGTTGAAAACGTGTGTGCACCATCACGCTGCCACCCAACCACGCTCACTGAGAAGCTTGGCAAGACTACTCAATCGTGACATATTTTTTAATGAGTATGGATAATAAGCAATTATGAAAGACTCGGGGAGCTGGATCCAGGGGCGAGACATGTGACTGATTAACATTTAGATTGTGACTGTGAGACTGACCCTATCCAACAGGCACAAAGGGAAGAGGAGGGGGAAAAAAAGAAAAAGGAACATTTAAAATTGCCTAGTATCTTTTAAATCTCGTATTCGGTAAGGATAAATTCAAGCTTCAGTAGTATAATAATTCATGACTGCTGCTGATGGAAACTTCTAGCATTTCTTTCCTCTTTCCAAATACATTGAAGCCGTGGTTTTTAAACCAGGCATTGCCTGAGATACACCAATGGGCAAGTACAGTAAAACGTACACTTTAAGGCACAGCTGTATTTGTAGCTACTGTTGCCAATCTACAAGCTCACAACGGATCGCTTATAAATAAAATTAAATAACCTTTCAAAATGTCCACTTATGACATGTCTGAAATAGGGACAGCAAGTTAAAACTTGAATAACTCAATCAATGGATACGGCTTCTCCCTCTAACATTGCCCTGTATTTTTTTTGTTTTATTGAAATTTTGCTCCTGAAATGATCTATTAATAACACAGATAATAGAACATGAAGGTCAATGGGTGAGAACGGAGAAGCAAAGCTTGACTGAGCTTGGGTCTGGCAGAGTAGATTTGGTTGGGCTTAGCGAATGGTTGATTGGGAAGTTTGAGTGCAAAGTCAGTAAATAAAACAGTAAATAAAAAAATAATTCACAACTATTTGTACAGTTGTATATATTGCAAACTTGTTGTGGTTGTCACAAAATTCCAAGAGACACCTGGACACCAGTGTGCCTCAGAGGAATACTGGACAACTCACCCCGGTGCGTGCCCGTTTTTCCTCCCGGAATTTTCCCCAGTGAGGGAGATAACTTTGTAATAATGCTATTTGTTTGTATTCTTTTTGGAAGAATATAAAAAATACTCCTGTGGAAAGGCTATATTATTTTACTTATATTGACCCTATAAACAATTTAGTATTATTTAGTATATGTAAGGTTTTTCACACTCAAATGGTACCTCGTCAGATAATCCCCACATATCCTACAACAACTTCTGTGAACAGACTTCACTGTAGTAGCTTTTCATAAATTATATTTGTACTTAGGCTGTCATGAAAGTTTATAGTTAGAGAAATTCAAAGTCCAGCCGTCTGCTGTCCAGCCTCTCCCACCCCTCACTGGGGAAAATTCTGGGAGGAAAACAGAAACGGTGTGAGTTGTCTTGTTACCCCTCAGAGACACCTGGACACCAGTGTGCCTCAGTCAACTAAACACTGTTTAGGTTTAGGAACCACTGCATTAATCAGACCAGTGTGTGTCCTAGTGGAAACATCGCATGAATCTGATCTCAGGTCAGAATGGGTTAAGTGAACATTACAAATTTGCACTGACTACTGACTTTCAGGTCAGCCCTAAAGTGTCGTATCTTCTCACCAGCTCGCGATAGTTTCCAACTTGTCTGCCTTCAGTCCTCTCGTCCCTCTCCTCGCCTCGGCGTGGCTTGAATGACTCGCGGCCGCGGTAGGAGGAGGACCCGACGCTGGTCAAGTTACCACCGGCATTCACGCCTCCACCGAAGGTACGGGGCGCCTGGAGAAAGGAGACAATGGATGGTTCTCAAAAACAACACCATGTCGTTTAGGATCTGGACTAGGCCAGAGTAATCTAGTAAGAGAGTGGCGACACTAGCGTTGACTCCCATTGTAAAAATGGAATGCGGAAGTGCTAATTCTATCTCAATGGGATAGTTCCAATGTTTGGAACTATAGCCCATAGCACCCGCTTTGCGGCGAGATAAAAGCGTGTCGCCACCCTCTTACTATTCCACTCGGGACTAGGCATAGAGCAATAATGCTAAATTGCTTTTCCTGATTCTATTCTCCATAATTCCAGTACTTGCAGTAGTACCAGGTACTATGTAATGTATCACTGTCTGAACATCAAAGTATCAAAATACCTGGTATTTTACACAAAATGAATCTGCATTGTTAACTTCAATTCTAAAAGTTCAAGTAACATTAACTAAAAAGTTAAATAAAAACTGCCTTTTAAATGAAACACTGAGGAAAGTGTGGTTGTTTTATGTCTAAAGTGGGATACATCCTCCAACAGAGAGGCAATACCTACAGAATACGTTCTTGTACCTCCGACTAGATGGAGAAAGTTCAGACAGAACGTTGTGTGGGATTGGTCGGATGTTTAAAGTGGGCGTGATATATTTAGTTTTGTTTCTGCATTCTGCTCAGGGCATGATTCTCTTCTTTTTTAGCGCATTAAGGGGTGCGGCCCGTTCGGAAAAATCGGTGAATGACACAGAAAAAAAGTCTGCAGTACATTGACAAAGCTAATGTAGAGAACTACGGTACATCAGTGTACGCTCCTACCCTGACACGCTCAACAAGAAGGTACAGTTGCTCAAGTACTTCCATGGCTACTTCCGCGAGCACCTTCTCAAGGCCGGTGCCAACATGGCACGTAGAGGTAAGGTAATTATATTTATAAAGCGCCTTTCAAAACAGTTGTTACAAGGTGCTGTACAATAAAATAATAGGAATAAAACAAGAACATCACAATCAAAGATAAACCAGCAATGAAATAAGAAACAAAGCAGCAAAGACAGTACCTAGAAATAGATAAAATAGAACAGTACATAGAAATCAACAAAACATTGAAATAATCACTGGAGCAAACCAAAATGTTTGCGGTACAAATTAGTTTTTAGTAGCTTCTTAAAGATCTCAACAGACTCTCAAGTAGAGTGGTATGTCATTCCACAGTGTACGTAGGTGCAACAAATGAGTAAGCTCGATCTCCTTTGGTTCGCAGCTTAGTGGCGGGGATAATGAGAAGACCTTTGTCTGAAGACCTAAGGTGTCTCATTTAAGAGAGATTTATAAGTAATTAATACAAATTTAAATTGAATTCTGGAGTCGATTGGTAGCCAGTGGAAGGCCGCAAGCACAGGAGTAATGTGTGACCTTCTTTGTGTGTTGGTTAACAGTCTAGCAGCCGCATTCTGCACAAGTTGGAGGCGGTGTATAGAGGAGTGACTCCATGTTGTAAACAAGGAATTACAATAGTCCAGGCGGGACAGAACAAAAGCGTGGATACGTTTTTCCAGGTCTTGTGGTGTCAATAACGTCTTAATTTTGGCAGAGACGGTGACAAGCTGGCACGCCTGCCCTATACTACCTCTCCCACTGGTTCAGGGCCAAGAAGGCCATCGCGTTACACCTGTCTTAACGGCACAGTCCAGATTAACTTCAAGGACCACGCCGAGCTGATCCGATGCCCCCTGATGGGTGCTGTGTGACTGTGTGAATGAGAAGCAAGTCTTCCGCACCTTCAAGCTGTCCTCAAGCTGGAGGAGCTTGGCTGCTGCAGGGTTTTGATTTGATTAAGGCCTGATTAGCTCAGTCGGTAGAGCATGAGACTCTTAAGAGTGCCAATTCTATAACGGTTGCAACAATAACAATTGCAGAACCAATTATAGCAAAATGAGGGAGGTGGTGGGTCAGTATTAGAATATAAATCACTAAAGGAATCAGTAAATAACTTTAACTGTAATTTATTAAAGATGGAGTGCCACAATCTTTTGTATTTTTCCAGTTTTTCACGTGTCTATGAGGTGACAGTACTTCATTAGACACCCTCGAGTAGTTTTCGAGATAACGACTCAGAGAAAGGGGATATATATATATATAGTATATATATACACACCTCTTTGGTCTTGGCCACCTCAGCAATGGCTGCTATCCGCTGCTTTTCAAACTCATCGTTCTCGTCTGCGGTCTTGGCGGTGCTGGTGCTCTGCAGCGTCTTCCTCTGGTCCAGTTCCCTGCTGTCCACTTCATCCCTCCTCGCACATTTCTACAGGAAAACGGAGCATGACATATATAACTAATATAATCTGTATAACCCCCCTTTTTTCTTTTGTCAATGGTGGTTGGTGCTGGGGTTTGGGGGTAGGATTTTTTTTAAATGAGGCAAGGCAAGCCACTGACTGTAGTTGGTAAAGAATTTTGAATTATGTTTTATGTGCATTTTTTTTTATGCCTGTACCTGTGCCTTTCATCTAAAAATGAAATAAAAATGTAAAAAAAAATTGAAAATACAAAAAGGTAACGGAGAGGGACAGTCACACCATCAATCATGTGGATTGAGCACATTTCTTTTTTCAGACCAAACATTCTGTCTTCGGTGCAAAGCAGCTTATTTATGAGTGACACGCTATAGGTTACAATGCGGTACACTACGTTTTTCACTTTCTTTCTGTGTCCTTCAACCCCATCATTCCCATCACTCTGTATTCTGTTCACTTGAAATGTCACGAGTAAAAGGAAAAAGAAACGTGTTCCAGGAATAACAGTTGCTTATAGCCTACTTTAACCCATTCTGACCTGAGATCAGATTCATACGAGGTTTCCACTGGACACACACTGGTCTGATTAACCCATTCTGACCTGAGATCAGATTCTAGAAATGTCAGTCGCTCTTCGATTTTTCAAAAATAGCAGACCTACAAGCTCGTATCGCGCCACTCGGTGGCGCGATATGAGCTTGTAGATCTGCTATTTTTCCATAGCTAAAGCATAACATGATGCTAACACCAAAATGGGTGCCCGTTCAGAATGGGTTAATTCAAACATAAAATCGTCAGTAGGCTGTCAGTAAAACATAAATGTGGTGTATTATATATTATTAGTCGCGATAAAGTAAAATTAGTGAATTCAATTGAGCAACGGTAAGCAAAAAATAAAATAAAAATAAAGAATGGGTGTTATCAGCATCCATTAGAGCATTAAGCAACTAGTCGTCGACTAGTAAATCCACTTTCTCGATTTTGTAGGCCTCAAGATCAGGTAGATTATAGTTATAGTCACCAATGGACACAGTTTTTAAATGTACAAATATTTATTTCCCCCCCCCCCCCCCCTTTTCTTTTTTTTACATAATAGGTAGTTAAACAACTAGTCGACTAGTAAACTAGGCAACTAGTCGACTAGTAAAAATTATGACCTATGCCCTAAGACCTATGCCCTATGCCCTATGCCCTATGACCTATGCCCTAGCATCCATCTCACCTGTCCGAATGGCACAAAGGGAGGAGGTCCACCTTCTGCACCAATGTTGCTCCTGCTGTGTTTGGCCAGGCTCTGGAGCGCACAGTGAAAACACAGTAAAAACACAGTGAAAACACAGTGAAAACACAGTAAAAACACAGTAAAACAGTGAAAACACAGTAAAACACAGTAAAACAGTGAAAACACAGTAAAAACACAGTGAAAACACACTGTAAAAACACAGTAAAACACAGTGAAAACACAGTAAAACACAGTAAAAACACAGTGAAAAAACACAGTGAAAACACAGTGAAAACACAGTAAAAACACAGTGAAAACACAGTGAAAACACAGTAAAACAGTGAAAACACAGTAAAACGCAGTGAAAACACAGTAAAAACACAGTGAAAACACAGTAAAAACACAGTGAAAACACAGTGAAAACACAGTGAAAACACAGTGAAAACATGCGAGTCAGTGATCACACACACTAGTATTACCATTGTAGAATGAAGATACACATCAGACTGAACACCAGCGTTGTTTTTGGCAGCAAAATTCTATTTTAGTTTTAGTCATAGTCTCTTGAATGGCTTTCATTTAGTTTTAGTCACATCTTAGTCATGTTTTAGTGTGAAGTGTAGTTTTAGTCGACTAAATGTGTTTTGGCGGGCCTTGATGCCGTCGTAATGACTGATTTTACACTTGCTGAAAATAGCCGATCTACAAGCTTGAATGTAGATCGTCTATTTTCAGCATGCAACCAATTGTAAAATGACTTATACTGGATCTCTTGTCCACTAGTCCCTTTCTAACATTTTAGTCTAGTTTTTATTTGTTGACAAAATCGACAGTGTATTTAGTCTTAGTTTTAGTCATCATGGCTTAGTTTTCATTTAGTTATGATGTAGTTTTCGTCAGTGAAAAAAGGTAGTCGACGGACATTTTTCGTCATAGCTTTAGTCGAGGAAAACAACACTGCTGAACACTCTGCTTCATTTTCATGAACACCACATGTAATAGTCCAGGTGAATGATATGAATGAACATTCAAACAAACAAGCATGGCTGTTGCCAGTTTACACTACAGCTGTCAATTAGCCAGCTATTTTATGCACAAATATAACGGTATGTTGTTGTA
This sequence comes from Protomyctophum parallelum, assembly GCF_964188405.1. NCBI lineage: Eukaryota > Metazoa > Chordata > Actinopteri > Myctophiformes > Myctophidae > Protomyctophum > Protomyctophum parallelum. The sequence goes on from NC_139699.1 coordinate 10,693,229, forward strand.
CCCCGATACATGATTTATTACACTTTAGATGAAGTACACATTATAATGCCTTTTTAAATTGTATTATTATTTTTTTACCTAATGTAAAGTGTAATAAATTCATACATTTTTAATATGTACTTTTGTCTACTACATTTATCTGGATTTCAGATAAGCGGCTTAGTGTGTGCCGCAGGCGGCGCCACCACCTCGTTTGTTTAACAGGTTTCAGCCGAGGTAAACTCAGTCACCAAATGTCACACCTCGTGTTTGTGATGTGAAATGACTGTAATGTCCTCGTGTTCAAATGACTGTAATGTCCTCGTGTTCAAATGACTGTAATGTCCTCGTGTTCAAATGACTGTAATGTCCTCGTGTTCAAATGACTGTAATGTCCTCGTGTTTGTGATGTGAAATGACTGTAATGTCCTCGTGTTTGTGATGTGAAATGACTGTAATGTCCTCGTGTTTGTGATGTGAAATGACTGTAATGTCCTCGTGTTTGTGATGTGAAATGACTGTAATGTCCTCGTGTTTGTGATGTGAAATGACTGTAATGTCCTCGTGTTCAAATGACTGTAATGTCCTCGTGTTCAAATGACTGTAATGTCCTCGTGTTCAAATGACTGTAATGTCCTCGTGTTTGTGATGTGAAATGACTGTAATGTCCTCGTGTTCAAATGACTGTAATGTCCTCGTGTTCAAATGACTGTAATGTCCTTGTGTTTGTGATGTGAAATGACTGTAATGTCCTCGTGTTCAAATTACTGTAATGTCCTCGTGTTCAAATGACTGTAATGTCCTCGTGTTCAAATGACTGTAATGTCCTTGTGTTTGTGATGTGAAATGACTGTAATGTCCTCGTGTTCAAATGACTGTAATGTCCTCGTGTTCAAATGACTGTAATGTCCTCGTGTTCAAATGACTGTAATGTCCTCGTGTTTGTGATGTGAAATGACTGAAATGTCCTCGTGTTCAAATGACTGTAATGTCCTCGTCTTCAAATGACTGTAACGTCCTCGTGTTCAAATGACTGTAATGCAGGGACAAATTAGCCATTGCCATCAGGGGCCCTTTGGGGAAATTGGACGGTGAGGTACTAGGTTTGACGGCCGTGAAAAGGGCTCCTGGGGCCCTTCATTGGCTGTTGAGTTTGTTAAATTTAGATTAAAAAGATGATAAAAACACAAAAATGTCACGTGCACGCGTGCTATGGGGGCCCTGCAAATATTACCCCTCATGGGGGTTAATCCGTCCCTGCTGTAATGTCCTCGTGTTCAAATGACTGTAATGTCCTCGTGTTCTTCTTTGTCAGAAAACATGATAAACGACTTCAGGTCGATCCAATGTGCTCAGTAGCACCGCCGCAGTGGGCCAAAGGCTCCATTGTTTAAAACTTTAAACCCATTCTGACCTGAGATCAGATTCTTAAAAATGTCTTCTACATCCTGACAGTTTTCTGAAAAAGCTTTGTTTCTATGTCAGTCGTACAAGCTCGTAGCGCGCCACGCTATGAGCTTGTAGATCTGCTATTTTTCAATAGCTAAAGCATAATGCTAACACCAAAAGGGGTTCCCGCCCAAAATGTGTTAAGCTTGCAATTGACGAATTATAATGAAGATAAACAGCTCCCTCACCCTCTGTAGTTCAGAATTATAATGAAAATAAACAGCTCCCTCACCCTCTGTAGTTCTAATTATAATGAAAATAAACAGCTCCCTCACCCTCTGTAGTTAATAAATAAACAGCTCCCTCACCCTCTGTAGTTCTAATTATAATGAAAATAAACAGCTCCCTCACCCTCTGTAGTTCTAATGAAAATAAACAGCTCCCTCACCCTCTGTAGTTCCCATTTCTCCACCATGTGGTCAACCTCTCCTCCCAGGACGGAGATCTTGGAATCGTCCAGGAGCAGAAGACCATTTTTAACTTCAACCGTACCGAGGAGCTTCAGCTTTGTTCCAGGAGGGGTGTTTAAACTGAAACACAGGCAATTTATACATTTGTGTTAAACAAAAAAAATATGTAATAAATAATAATGGTGCATTCATTAACCTGTATCCAAATCGCTTTACATTATATTCACGCAAACATTCTCCCACCGATTGCGGAGGAAACCATGTAACCACCATGGCACCACCAGTGTGTGGGTCAGCGGTGGCCGAACGGTTTGCGGAGCGGTCTTGATATCGGAAGGTCGCTATAGTTCGTATCCCCGGACCGTCACGTTAAAATGACCACCGCTGAAGTGCCCTTGAGCAAGGCATTGAACCCCTACCATGAAATGTTCTATGAGCAGGGCCTGGCTGTAAACAAGTTCTTGAGCTTAGTCCAGTTACCCTGCTGGGTAAAATATAGTAACTAACTAACTTTGCTCATCTGGTGCAGTTAGGGGTTCTGTGGTTTTCGTTCCTACAGAACTCCTAGCAGCGCACACCCCCCCCCCCCCCCCCCCCCCTCTGCCTCCCACTTCTTCTGCGTGTGTATAGTGTCAACACACACACAGAGATCAGAATCACATTTTAAATTTTTATTTATGTCCACATAATGAGAAGTACAGAAATACCATGTACAAAGGACATAAACACTGCCAGTGCAGTTTGACAGTGGGAGAGCAGCCAGTTACAACGTGCATGGACGGCAAAGCATCGTTACATACAGTACAGCTGACCTGACACAGGGCAGCAGACATAACACACACACACGGGACAGTTTTGGTATGAAATTATTATAATTTAATAATTAGGGCTGCATCGCTTTGCACTGAATTATGAAAAGGACCGCAATGGGAAAAAGCCAGCCGCTGGCTCCCATCTGTTGAAGAGAGATAGATTTTCAAATTATATTGTTATTACGCCTAATTACATCACTTTGGCTAAAACGCTGAATCCCTGCTGATAAAGTAGGCCATGTACATAACTACAGACATTCATAACTACAGGCATTCATAACTACATACATTCATATCTACAGGCATTCATAACTACAGGCATTCATAACTACAGACATTAGTATAGCCTATACCGCATAGGAGTGTACAATTACATAGCCTACATTTAACAAACAAGCTTGATTGACATGGAAAAAGGGTCAGAATAACTAGGGGCGGAGGAGCAGGGCGTGCGGCGTGCGCTGCCCGGAGTGATGTAGAAACAAGTGCTCAAGCCTCAAGGTCACTTCGACACTAAGGCCGCATTCTCACCTCTGTATGTGTGTGTGTGTGTGTGTGTGTGTGTGTGTGTGTGTGTGTGTGTGTGTGTGTGTGTGTGTGTGTGTGTGCGCGCGCTTGCACTCACACACTGTTCTTTTGGGCACAGTGCACTAAGCGCAGACAGCAGCAGACAGTACTCTGTCGAGTGCCAACTTGCACACAAGTAGGCCATAAATGGTCTACTAGTGCCCAAGTACTGTCGACCGCTACGAACTTCCAAATCTCAGCCTCTCTGTAAAACATTGAAATGAAATACTAAAGTCGGGTTATAACTGGCTGTCAATGGTGACGTAATTATGATACGTTTCAATATTGGTTGGATAACAGGTAACGTATGTACTGTAAGTTGTAAGTTGAAGGTACTATACTGTGGTCTGTACTGTTTTTTCGTGTGTATGCTTGGTAGGGATATATACTGATGTCGATGGTAATTAATTAGGATATGTTTCAGTGTCGGGTGAATTAAAGGTAATGTCTGTATGTATGTAATCTGAAACCTATCTTTATTACATCACCATCAAAAGCCAGTTATAACCCGGCATTGATACATATCTTAATTACGTCACCGTCAATACCTACCAAGCATACACGTGCATTCGTACCAGCACGACCACAATACTTGCGTGCTCCGCTTGCGCATTTTGCGCAAGTAATTATCCGATGTTTATCCTCATTCGACCACGTCTGTCCACGGAAAGTGACATCTTTGCGCTGCATAAAATATGCCCTCTCCGTCTCCAACTGTGTTTACTCCGCATGAATGCACCTCACGTTAAATTTCCCTTATTTGATGCGACTGCATTCACACCTGCAGTGAATCGAAGTCAGGTGTGCTTTGAAGCGAAGCCCCTGTTTTTTTGGCGAAGTAGAATGCGGTTCTTTGATCTGCATCAGACTTCGATTGAGCCTTCACACACCTGCCAAACGAAGCGCGCTTTCCGACAATACGCAACATGATTAGTTATAATCGCAGTAAAGCATTCTGGTGTGAATGCAAGACCAGGACAAGCCAGGGATTGAACGGAGAAACCTTTTCCCAAGCTGCCGCTCTACCTCCAGAGCCACTGCCGCAATCCACCATTGCATAAACACTGCAACACCAACCTTAAAGGAGAATTCCATGCTAGAAGGCTTTCTTACCTTTCTTTGTAGTCGTTACGTCCCCACCAAAGAGGCCCAGGTTTTTTTGTGTGCAAAAACTTTTTATTGGCTATTTCCCCTACCATAAGCCCTCAATTAATTGCATTGAATTGAATGGGGCTATGGGGTGTTGTGCTAATTCGCTTATTTCCATCGAAATAAGTACGGTAGTAAAGTGTGCCGCTTGGGATATTATTTACATTATGAAGAGAGGATATATACAAAAAAAAAAAAAACGATGGAAATAAGAGAATTAGCACAACACCCCATAGCCCCATTCAATTCCCATTCAATTCAATGCAATTCATTTAGGGCTTATGGTAGGGGAAATAGCCAATAAGGAGCTTTTGCACAAAATAACACCTGGACCTCTTTGGTGGGGACGTAACGACTACAAATAAAAGTAGGAAAGCCTTTTAGTATGGAATTCACCTTTAACAAACTTTTATATATCAAAAGGGCCAGTCCCTTCCTCATCGTATCCCGCTATGCATACCATTATTCTAAATGACATGGAGCAGTGCCAGGGTAGAGGCGACATGAATAATCCCAGTCCCTCACACATCCTCACGTAAATTAACCTGTTCTGTACGGGAACCCCTTTTGGTGTTTTAACCAAGCATTATGTTATACTTTAGCTATTGAAAAATAGCAGATCGACAAGCTCATAGCGCGCTACGAGCTTGTAGGTCTGCCATTTTTGAAAAATTGTGAAAATGTTGCACAAATCTTTGAATATAATATTCTTTCAGAAGACTTTTTAAATTTATTTCGACGTCAGGCTTAAATGGATTAAACGCCCTTCTATTTCATCAGGCCCGATAAGGCCTGCGCGCCGTCTCTCATTAGGGAAGCACAGGGACTTAGAGGGATTTCCAGCTACTGATGCCGGATGCCAAAGCAGCAATTAGGGATTTCGCGACAAACCGCTGAGCTGGACAGACTCCGACAGAGAGAGGAGCCCTCAGGATAGTGGACAGTGTGGATATGAGGCACTCTGGAACTTTCCATGATCGTGGCACACATGCACAAATCGTGCAAACACACACTACTCACTCACTCTACTCAATCTTGCTACTTAATGCTTAATTCTCCTCTCGCTCTATCTCACACACTGATCAGGCTCCACCAGCTACATCCTGCTTGTAATCCATCTCATCCCTTCACACACACACACACACACACACACACACACACTCATGCAAAAAACGTGCACTATCTAGGAACAGTAACCAGTGTTGTTGTTGCTAGAGCTTGTCAGTGATCAGTGTGTGTGTGTGTGTGTGTGTGTGTAAGCACAGCTCATGAAGAGAGGATTTGTTCTGTTCGCCTCTCCTCTTCCTAACAGAAAGTCTGCGAAAGCTTTCTTGCCACTCCACCTGTACACAGTTTGCTAGTCACCATGGCAGCAGTCGCCATGGCCACCGTTTCCAGGGTTGGAGATGCCATTAGCATCACGGGAGTTGTTAGCTCTGATCAGCGGCCAACCAAGTGGAAATTGATGTTAAAATGGAAAATCGGGGCATGTGGTGGGATGAGGGTGTTGACTGAAGGGGGGTGTATGGGGGGCATTTGTGCGTCAACCATCAAGTAGGGTATGATCTACAAGCTCACAAAGTGTCGCAGCGCGACGCGTTGTGAGCTTGTAGATCGGCTATTTTCAGCATGCAACAAAGTGTAAAATGACTCTCTCTTGTCCACTAGTCCCTTCCTAACATTTTAGTCTAGTTTTTATTTGACGACGAAATTGTTTAGTTTTAGTCATCATAGCTTAGTTTTCATTTAGTTTCCATGTAGTTTTCCTCAGTGAAAAAAGGTAGTCGACGAACATTTCATGACATCAGTCATTCTCACCTGATCTTGGTCAGGTGTCTGACCTCCAGGCCTACACAGGTGGTGTGTCCATCGGTCATCTGTAGTCGCAGCATCCTGGGAGCTCCCGTAGACTCCTCGTGGTCTTTGGAGGCTGAGATGTTCCTCATCTTCTGGAGCTGAAGGACACATGGCCCTTCCAGCTGGCCAGATGCAAAGTGACAAAACAAACACAAATAATTAGTACAGGTAATTTAATTAACCCACAAAAGGTGTAATGAATACATACAGTAATTGCCTGGTTATTACAATATACTAATAGTAAAAAAAAAAAAACAGACTATGAAAATAAACGTGTTTGATTGTCAACGGTTAGTAAATTGTCAACTGTTTAGTAAAAACCCAAGACTGAGCTAAGTCAAAAGTGCAATGGAAGTAAAGACCCTGCCTGTTTGTAGCCAGACTAGAGGATTTGCGGCAAAGGTATCCAGATAGGTGTAGGGTCGCTCAGAGAAATAATATTACACTGGCAGATGGAGTTATGGAGTTGGGAGTACTGGCTTGCTGAAATGTCTTTTGTTGGCACTGATTGCTAGTGATGTTATGACAGGGCAGGGCAAGCTGAACCTTTCGGTACCGTTTGCTAGCATATCTGACTAGAATCTTTGATGACGGTTTGTTTGTTGTTCAGAGTTGGGAATATTTGCTAGCTTGGTTGCTTTGATACCGCTAATTTGTAAGCAGGGCAATTTTAGTTGGGCCAGGGAATCCACTGCATCTCACACACATGCCAGGTCAGAGATATAACTTAGTTTTTCTAGCCTAGCCAGTTCCTTTGAAATATGCGTTCTGATATTGTAGTCGTTAGCAGTTGTGCTGGCCTTAGGTTAGTTTTAACCCATTTAGACCTGAGGACGATTGTACAAATGTTTTCTAAATCCTGACAGTTTTATGAAAAACCTCATGGTTCTCAAACTATTTCATGTCAAGGAGCCCTATAATTAACTGTATTTGTCCGTTCAAAGATTTGTGCCACATTTTTCGCGATTTTTCAAAAATAGCAGACCTACAAGTTGAGCTTGTAGATCTGCTATTTTTCAATAGTTAAGGTATAACATAATGCTTTAAAACACCAAAATGGGTTAAAGTGTAATAGTGCTGTATGAGCAGACGTAGAGGTGATGGTTCCGAGATGCCGGACTGAGCCTTCTGTGTAATGGACCCAGTCAACAGAACTTCTGTGTCATGGACCCAGTCAACAGAACTTCTGTGTCATGGACCCAGTCAACAGAACTTCTGTGTCATGGACCCAGTCAACAGAACTTCTGTGTCATGGACCCAGTCAACAGAACATCCGTTAAGAGGAAGAGGAAGGTGCCCATCTGATGAGGACACCATATGATAGATTCACAAAATAACGGCTACCTTGCATTCAGAATTCATAGGTGTGGAGCTCACATTAACCCATTTTGGGCGGGAACCCCTGTTGGTGTTTTTAAATATTATGTTACACTTTAGCTATTGAAAAATAGCAGATCTACAAGCTCATAGTGCGGCACCGAGTGCCGCGCTACGAGCTTGTAGGTCTGCTATTTTTTGAAAAATCGTGAAAATCTGGCACAAATCTTTGAATTTTTTTTTTTCAACGTGAACGTTTTTAATTCAAATCTTTGCTTCTGCATAGGGGGGGGGGGGTCCCTGGAACAACGTATTTTCAGATGGGGGGGGGGTCGCCCTACACATCATCATCATCATCATCATACTATAATTCTAACAATGTCTGTCTGTGTGTCAGAGCCGTAGTGTCAGAGCCGTAGCTCCTCATTGCCTGCACCAATCACTCCCACTTTTCACACAGTGAATGAATATGGAGGGCGTAACGAAGCCCTTTTTTTGATTTGACACATTAATGATTATTAATGCATTTATTAGTGAATTAAAAACGCACCAGGCGCAGTACCCCCCGCGGGGGGCAAATATCTCACAACGGGTAAGGGCTAGTACATATAATTCTGTGGGTCCTTGACATGAAAACTGTCAGGATTTAGAAGATATTTCTAGGATCTTCTCTCAGGTCTAAATGGGTTAAGTTAGGTGAGCTGTGATTGGTGACACCTGTCACATGGTCCAGTAGAGTTATGACGGCAGAGCCTACAGTAACTACAGTAAGCACTGGTGGGTTAGCAGTACACTATTCAACATCTGTATGGAGGCTACAGTAACTACAGTAACCACTGGTGGGTTAGCAGTACACTATTCAACATCTGTATGGAGGCTTCCGACAGAATGTTCACTAAAATTCTGGTGAAGGTTCTGACATTTCATCAATACATTTATATCAAGAAAAGAAAACGATACACATTTATAGACAGAATCAGATACTCAGATCTTTCTAAAATGGAGATCATCCCACATTGCATATCTACGGGAGAGAGACTTGTCTGGGTCTTACATTTAACTTTAGCTTCACCTTGGATTCACTTACAATTGCAATTCAAACGGATTATAGTAAGTCAAGATATATGTGAGCTGATCTAATTGAATCGATTTTTGTAAAGGCATTAAGGCACTGCTGTACCCGAGGAAAAGAGATAAAACTAAACTAAACAGAAACATAGTGTAATATGGGCTGTAAAAGAGAAGTATTAACCCATTTAGACCCGAGGACGATTCTACACATGTCTTCTAAATCCTGACAGTTTTCTGAAAAACCTCATGTTTCTGTGTCAGTGCTTCTCAATATTTCATGTCAAGGACCCCAAAAATTCCTCCACCCCCTGCTATTTTCCAACAGCTAAAGAACACCAAAGGGGGTTCCCGGCTTCCCGCCCAAAATGGCTTAAATTAGCTAATCTGATGGCTCACTTCCTAAAGACTCATACTGGGGGGGTGCACATGTACCACATGACATAGAACAGGGGGGTGAGCCTGAGGCGAGCAGCACAGAAACTCTCAAATTATCAAAAATTATCTTCTGCCATCGTTTGTGACATTTTCCCTCCAACTAGCAGCACACCATGCAGCTCCATGGGTGCCAAATTGATTCTTGAACATTCCTTGCCTAGTGTATCAGGGCCATCTAGTGGCAAAAAGGAGAACTACATTGCAGTGGTTCAGAATCTTCAGGTTTGAATCTCAAAATGCCTTGTAGATGTGCTATTTTTGAAAAATCGTGAAAATGTGGCGCAAATCTTTGAATATATATTCTTTATTAACAGTATGTTCTTCCCTGGAACAACATATTGTCAGATGGGGGTCGGCAGCCAAATACAGATACATTTTGGGGTCCTAGACATGAGATATTGAACACCACTGATATAGAAACATGAGGTATTTCAGAAAACTGTCAAGATTTAGAAGACTTTTTTTTCAATTTCGACGTCAGGTCAAAATGGGTTAAACTCATTTTTGAAAAGGCTTGTGAGAATAATGTAAGAACAGATGAATGGATCATTATTTTCCCACGAAACCACCTCAGCACTGCAGAGCAATATAGCAGGGGCCCAACAGGGACATCACTCACCTTATCAACCCTTCCACTGTTGATCTCTGATGGTAGGAACTTTTTGCCAATAGGCCTGAGATCACTCTGCAAAGGAGATGAAGTAGAATTAAAATCGGCCACTCTAGATTAATAATTAACCATTTTATACTTTATACTTTGTTACATGATGTATACCTTAGGCTTAGTAGATGTCCAAGCTCACAACAACGCAACACATTGTGACCTTGCACCTTGCATCTGCTATTCTTACTATATTTGCTCATAAATGTTTAATTAAAAAAAAAAATATGCCTGCTATAATATGCCAAAAATATGGATTTGATTTGCTTTATTTAGCACAACATGTAAAAACAATACAAGAAACAGTACACAAAATATAACAAGAAAAGTGTCAGGAAGTCGAAAGGGCTATTTTGTACGATGCACTACAAACTAAAGGCACAAGAGCTGGTCTGGGGTCAGACCTGCGTTATAGAGCTGGGGTCAGACCTGCGTTATAGAGCTGGGGTCAGACCTGTGATATAGAGCTGGGGTCAGACCTGTGATATAGAGCTGGGGTCAGACCTGTGATATAGAGCTGGGGTCAGACCTGTGATATAGAGCTGGGGTCAGACCTGCGATATAGAGCTGGGGTCAGACCTGTGATATAGAGCTGGGGTCAGACCTGCGATATAGAGCTGGGGTCAGACCTGCGATATAGAGCTGGGGTCAGACCTGTGATATAGAGCTGGGGTCAGACCTGTGATATAGAGCTGGGGTCAGACCTGCGATATAGAGCTGGGGTCAGACCTGTGATATAGAGCTGGGGTCAGACCTGTGATATAGAGCTGGGGTCAGACCTGTGATATAGAGCTGGGGTCAGACCTGCGTTATAGAGCTGGGGTCAGACCTGTGATATAGAGCTGGGGTCAGACCTGCGATATAGAGCTGGGGTCAGACCTGTGATATAGAGCTGGGGTCAGACCTGCGATATAGAGCTGGGGTCAGACCTGCGATATAGAGCTGGGGTCAGACCTGTGATATAGAGCTGGGGTCAGACCTGCGATATAGAGCTGGGGTCAGACCTGCGATATAGAGCTGGGGTCAGACCTGCGATATAGAGCTGGGGTCAGACCTGTGATATAGAGCTGGGGTCAGACCTGTGATATAGAGCTGGGGTCAGACCTGTGATATAGAGCTGGGGTCAGACCTGCGATATAGAGCTGGGGTCAGACCTGTGATATAGAGCTGGGGTCAGACCTGTGATATAGAGCTGGGGTCAGACCTGTGATATAGAGCTGGGGTCAGACCTGCGATATAGAGCTGGGGTCAGACCTGTGATATAGAGCTGGGGTCAGACCTGTGATATCCTATTTTCCCCTCAAGTCATAAAAAAACAAGGTCACAGGCAGCAGCAACTAAGCCAGGTCACAATGTTGCCCTAAGTTTATACACAGCATGTGGCGTGGGTGTAGCATCTCTCCAACCACATTTCTGCTTTTAAACATACATGTGTTCGAGTTTTCCTCCTGTGCATTTCACATAATTGGATGCATTCAGCATACAAAATATTCAGCAGAAAATGGCTAAAAATGCATTTTTTCGGCCTATTCGAATAGGCAGAAGATATATCACCGAATAGTGTATGCTATTAATGCATTCAAAAGAGCTGAATAAATGATTAATGGACCAATAATAGTGATTATAATTTAAGTTAAGTGTTGCCATAACCATTTATTTTGCCATAAATCAGGTAGCTTTAAGGTACGGCCATGACAGCAATGGTAGGAAAAAAAAGATATATAATATTAATCATATTCGGATATTAGGTGGTCAGCCAACTGTTTCCTATATTTGGTATTCGGTTTCGGCCAAGAATTTCCCTTTCGGTGCATCCCTAGACGTCATGGTACGCCATGACACTTTCATGGACACTTTCATGGATCAAACCTCGCACCAGAAGTTCCATGAATACAGGGCAGTGAACGCAGCCGGCTGGACCAGCTCATGAACAAACATTATTTATGAACAATTGCGCCCCATTGTCATATAAATGCGTTTAGGAATATAAAAGACATATCACAGGTTGTTTTCTAATCACTTGCTTTTCGATGTGCACAGTGAGTACATAATTTTATTTGAGGATTAAAACAGCGGCAGGTCGTTTCTGTCTCGGGAGGCATCGTGGGATTTGGCCGCCAGACAGGAAACGGTGGACAGTCTTGTGATACTTGGAACGTTCAGAAACATACTTTGTGCTCTTTAGATACCTCTATAAAATTACACGGTGTACACATCAAAAGCAACACAGCAGACAATAATGTGTTGCATGTATTATTTTCCAGAAGGGATTACTTTAAGGTCTCAGTCATTCAGAAGTAGTGTTTGTTCATGAGCTGGTCCGGCTGCAGTTTGGCTCCCATGGTGTGACGAATCTGCCATCTGGAATTGCATGGTAGCGAAAATGACGTCAGTTACTAGTACTACCTTATTTTTCATATAGCTTGCTTCCAGGACCCTTCCCTACTTGCTTCACAGGTGTTACCGATACTAATTAACACAAACACTGCGGCCGTGTGGCCACAAGTGGTAAACAGCTTGCACGGGGCCGGAGTTTGGGAGATTACTACTAAAGTACTCTCGAGAAACATTTATATTTAAATCGCGATGCGATGAAACATCTGAAATCAGATCTGAAGTTTCCGAACCTCGGATGTCTGATCAGCACAAAGGACAGCGATGTAAATTTCGTGAAAAGAGCCAGAGAAGATCCAAATGATAACAGTGGTCTGTGCATGCGCGAGTGAGCAATTCATTGCCCAGCAACCGGCTCAGGGAAAAAAGTAGTTTTTAGTGGTGCCGTTTCAGATCCATATAAAGCTATATTATATGAAACTAAACGTATTAGGGATGCACAGAAAGGGAAATCTTGGCCGAAACCAAATACTGAATATAGGAAACATTCGGGCCGAAAACCGAATATCATTATTATTATATATTTTTTTTCTCCTACCATTGCTGTCATGGCCGTACCTTAAAGCTACCTGATTTATGACAAAAAAAAAACATTTATTCAGCTCTTTTGAATGCATTAATTGCATACACTATTCAGTGATATATTTTCTGCCTATTCGGGCCAAAATCGAATAGGCCGAAAATGCATTTTTAGCCATTTTCTGTCGAATATTTTCTGCGGACAAATATTCGGTGCATCACTAAAACGTGTATATATATATATATATATATATATATACGCACACACACACACACACACACACACACACGTCAATCGCAGACAACAGATGGCTATTAAAAAAACGTATATACACACGTGACATGTCAACAGTAGATATGGATATTTGTGAGGGGTTTTTTTTGTGTATAGTAGCCGTTTGTGTCTGTTCTGTTTTGTCTTCATTTTTCATTTTATATTGTCTCGTTTTGTTTCTTCTGTTTGGTTTGTGACTTTATGGCATGTATGTCTTGTATTTTAAAATGGAAAAAGCCCAAATTGGATTGTGCAGTCCAGGTAGTGAATGAGGCATTACATCAGGTGAAGGAGTTTATGTATCGAGGACGGAGAAGGAGATCAGCCGGAGAATCGGAGCGGTAGGGGCGGTATTGCAGTCGCTGTACCGCACGGATGTGACAAAAAGAGAGTTGAGCCAGAAGGCAAAGCTCTCTGTATCCCGAGCAATCTTCATTCCTACTCTCACCTATGGTCATGAAATGTGGGTCCTTCCCGAAAGAATAAGGTCGCGAATACAACTAGCCAAAATGAGTTTTCTTCGACAGGTGGCCCTTAGAGATAGGGTGAGAAGTTCAGTCACACGAGAGAGACTCGGAGTAGAGTCGCTGCTTCTTCGCCTGGAAAGGAGCCAGCTTAGGTGTTTCGGGCATCTGTTTAGGATGCCTCTCAGGCGTCTCCCTAGGGAGGTCCTCAACGCACGTCCCACTGGGAGGAGACCCCGGGGCAGACCAAGGATCACGTCCCACTGGGAGGAGACCCCGGGGCAGACCACGGCGCAGTTGGAGGAAACACATCGACTCACTGGCCTTGGAACGTCACAGGATCCCCCAGGAGGAAGTCACTAATGATGCTCTGGAGAGGGAAGTCTGGAGCTCTCTTGTGGAGCTGTTCCCCCCGCGACCCGACTACGGATAAGCGGTTGAAGATGGATGGATGGAAAGGAGCACCCCCCCAATATTGCAGCTGTAGGGCAAGCTTGAATTATCCTCTTTCAATCAGCAAAGTGTTTGTTTCCTAAAAACCCACCGTAGACATGTTAAAAGCTACTTTATGTCAAGAAGTTCCATGCAGGTGATTATTTTTCTAAGTGTTGGGAGTTTGGAAGTGCTTGTCGAAGTCACTGAATGGCCCTGTTTCGAATTTGCACATAATGCAGGAGGATGAAGGTGACGCCTTAATGAAAACGAGCGATTCTAAACTCCAACACTTCACAAAAATAATCACCTGCTCGCTTTCTTGACAGAAACTCAGAAAGTAGCTCATAACATGTCTATGGTTGATTTTTATCAAACAAATGCTTTGCCTAAAGAAAGAGGATCATTCAAGCTTGCCCTACAGCTGGTACAGTTGGTGAGCTTAACGTCATTTCAGTGTATAAATGGAACCCTCTCTCAGAGTTACAGAGCCGTACGAGGCCATTTGGGATGAGTCTGGGGAAAGCTTGCCTCCATGTTGCCTCTCCTCGACAGACCGTACACCCCAGAGCCTGAAGAGCCTTTATGTCTAGGTCTTTAACGACTTGAAATGATAGGAAGATGGGAAATAAAGTCCACAAGAAACAGCACATCACATCAAAGGAAGTCAAATAATGTCTAAGAGGTAACTCACATTGAGTCCAATACGGATGATGTCATTGTGTGATACATTCTCTGCTCCACCTTTCAGTTCTGCTATCCCCTCTTCACTGAGATACCTGGATGACAACAACATGGCAATTGGTGAGAAGATTGAAATAAAACAAACAATAACTATACTATAACTTAAGTTGTAACTTGTATGTTAAACACAACACCAGGCATTATTAAACTAAACATTATTTGGACTGGGTTAGAAATAGAATCAGGGTGAAACTACAATCTCTATGCTTAGCCAACTAATGCATCCAAGGTTCAAGGTTAGCTTTATTGTCCCTTGCGGGAAATTGGTTTGCAGCCAGATATTAGTAAAATAAATATACACACAACATTCAATAAAAGACGTAAAGATCTAAGAGCAGGGCACTAGAGACAGATAATTCATGACATGCTTTTGCTGTGAAAACAGTCCCTTATCTGTTATCAGAGCATCAAAGTATTTTATTTTTTAATACAACATAAATTCAATATAGGGCCTACAAAAACAAAGTGGCATTTTATTTTTGTATCTTCTAATTTTTTATAAAGCTAGCCGCCCTACATCACATGCCAGGCAGTGTTACCAAACCACATTGTGATATTATGCCAGCATTTGAAGAGAATGCGTCAATTTAGTTTGGGGTAGGCCTACACTAGACCTAGAACGACTGTGATCATTTCATTAACTTCGTAAATGTTCATGTATCAGAGGCATAGATCCCTTCCTACTGTTCCTGAGTTGAATTGAATTATTGGCGGCCTAAATGTGATAAATGCTCCATTTGTACTCACCCATTAAGTAATTCCAAAGACATGGAGTGAAATATGGTCCTCTAGTTTTATATCCATGTGAAAGTTCTGGCACAAAACGTGTATTTAGTGAATTATCTCCACTTTTTCAAGAGATGCACACACGGACGTCTTTCTCTCCTGGCGAGAGGGGCCCGGAATGATCGATGAAGTGATTTTACGAATACGTCCGGTTTACCACAGACGTCATCACCAATTGACCAGGGAAACACAAAAGTTTGGGCCACACAATTGATGAAATGAAGTCCAGCTGTCATTCCTTTTGCCCGGAGAGAAAGACGTCCGTGTGCATTTCACATGGATATGTGAAAGTTTCACATGGATATGAAACTAGAGGACCATATATTTCACTCCACGTCTTTGGAATTATTTAATGGGCGAGTACAAACGGAGCATTTATCACATTTAGGCCACCCATTTTACGTCCGACCAGAAATTAAGCAGGACCGTTCTATGGCTCTGTATGTGAAATACTGTACATACTGTATGAATAAACAACAAGAGCCATTCTAGGGCTAGGCCTACACAAGCATTATGTCTTTAGTTTAGAGTTAGCTATAGCAGTGGTTCCCAAAGTGGGGTCCGGGGACCCCCAGGGGTACCTGAGGGAGTTCCAGGGGGTCCCCAGCTAAATAATAGTTTGTAACCAAATGGACCCTTATGGGTCTGCAACTCAGAGAGTGTACAAATGGAACCAAATGGACCTGTTATACGATCTCAGAGTTAAATTAACCCATTTTGGGCGGGATCCCTTTTTGGTGTTAGCATTATGTTATGCTTTAGCTATTGAAAAATAGCAGACCTACAAGCTCATAGCGCGCCACTCGGTGGCGCGCTATGAGCTTGTAGGTCTGCTATTTTTGAAAAATCGAAGAACGACTGACATAGAAACATAGCTTTTTCAGAAAACTGTCAGGATGCAAGACATTTTTTTTATCTGATCTCAGGTCAAAATGGGTTAACATTGATTTTACAATATAAATTGGGGGTCCAAGAGATAGAAATGCCATTAAATGGGGGTCCGTAGACTAATGCATGTCAAACTGGGGGTCCTTGAAATTAAACGGGTTGAGAATCACCGCTAGAGCCATAACAATCTTCTCTTATGGGGGTCCCTGGCATGTGTTTTCAAATGGGGGGGGTCCGCGGGTTGATTAGTGTCAATGTGGGAGTCTGAGCTATAGTCCATAGCCTTTTTTGATTGATTGATTTAAATATGTATTAACAGTTTGCAGAATTACAGTACATTTCAAGCACAGACTCAATACAAAGACTGTTAACTGTGAGTGGAAGACCCAATTAAGCATTACACTTGTTTACAACAGGGTCCACGTACATTGTTCAATTCATCAAAACATTTAGAGACATACAAATAGACATTTCTATGTAGCTAAAGAACAGAACAGGAATTAATCATATAGGAAGCAAAAAGGGAAAAGATACATATACAGTGAGGGGAAATGGAGGGGGGGGGGGGGTAAAAGTCACTTAAAGTCCATAGACTTCTCCAGACTGCATGGTTACCACTGACAGCTGCTGGACCGTGTGTATGTATGGCTACACACCATACAGGCTGTCTGTTATCGCTAGCTGCACCACACTATAGCATCACATTCGACCATCCATGACTGATGGTGTAAACAAGCATCACTGATGCTTTGTGTTTACTACCATGGGGCAGTGCTGGCTATAAGGCAGCCAATATACATACACATCATTATTATAGAGATAAATAACTAACCGATAATAATGTTATATTTTATACAGCTCGCTAACAGACCGTTAGCTACAAAGCTATATACCTACCAGCCTTCTTTGGTCAGCGATGCTTTCAAATCGCTCATTTTCTTCAAAAAAAGAATATGTGTAAAAAAATAACAATGGCGCCTATATATTTAATGCCCCGCTTATTATAAATAAATTACTATGTGATATTGCAATGCACATTATTATCGACTTAACGCTGTTATAACTTGCTAGTTGTGACTCGTAAACGAACGACTTTACGTTCAATAAGCCACCAATGGGATTCGAGTAACCTTGCGTGACGTCATCGGGCTTTAGGAGATGCGCAAAAGGCAAGACTTTCTTCTTCTTCTTCTTCTGCCTGGCAGATGAGCGAGCTGCGGCACATTACTGCCCCCGTGCGGTCATCAATGGTACTGCGACCTGCTGCTGTTTGATTGATTGATTGAAATATTTATTAACAGTTTGTAGAATTTACAGTACATTTTAAGCACAAACTCAATACAAAGACTGTCAACTGTGAGTGGACGACCCAATTAAGCATTACACTTGTTTACAACAGGGTCCACATTGTTCAATTCATCAAAACATTTAAAGACATACAAACATTTAGAGACATACAAATAGACATTTCTATGTAGCTAAATTCATCATATGGGAAGCAAAAAAGGGAAAAGATACAATATACAGTGAGGGAAAATGGGGTGGGGGGGGTGGGGGGGGATTCAGATTTTACAGAGGCCAGTTTCGAATTGCAGCCATCCGTAGGTGCCCTTTGAGAGCGGTTTTGAAGGAGTCAAGGGATTCACATGTCTTAATGACTGTTGGTAGGGCGTTCCACATTTTGGTGGCATAGGAGCGAAAAGAATTTAGTCCCTTGTTTGTGCCGAATCTGGGTTGTACATGGTTTGTTGTACTCCCTCTGGTGTTGTGGGTGTGGACTTCGTTCACACTAGGGAAGTATTTAGACAGGTACATGGGTATCTTGGTGGTGTATCGAATCTTGTGGACCAGACCCATTGCAAGATGCTGTACTCTGTCGTCGACCCTAAGCCATCCCAGCCTGTCAAAGTGGGCAGGGGTGAGGTGGGTTCGGGGGGTGAGGCCAAGTAGGAGCCTGACCAGTTTGTTTTGGGAGGTCTGGAGCCTTGTTTTAAGGGCCTTTGAGGTGCTGTGGTACCAAGAGGTGGATGCATAGTCAAAGAAACCTTGTACGAGGGCTCCTGTTAAGGTCTTCAAGGTGTTTTTGCTGACCAGTGAGGAGATCCTGTAAAGGAATCTTGTTCTTTGATTGACTTTTTTGATTACGTTGGTGGCCATCTTATCACCGGAAAGATTGGCCTCCAGGATGGAACCTAGGTAGGTAATTTGATCTTTTCGTGTGATAATATTGTCACCCACTCTAACCAAGAAGCCATCTGCCTTGCTGAGATTACTATTTGATCCGAAGAGGATGGATTCAGTTTTTCCCAGGTGTAAGGATAGTTTGTTATCAGCGAGCCAGGTGCAGATTCTACCGAGTTCAGAGCTGAGGGTCTTTTCAACCTGCAGTTTGTTCCTGTCCGAGACCAGCAGTGCTGAGTCATCTGCGAACAGGAACAAGTTGCAGTCACAAGCTGAAGTCATGTCGTTAACATATATTAGGAACAGTAAAGGCCCTAGTATGCTTCCTTGTGGGACGCCACAGCTCACTGGGAGGGGAGGGGACAGTGTTCCGTTCACCTCCACCATCTGTTCTCTTCCCTCCAGGTAGGATTGCATCCAGCTCACTGATGTGCTATCAAAACCAATAGCTTTAAGCTTGTTAACCAGTATGGAGTGGTTCACGGTGTCAAAAGCCTTTTGGAGGTCCAGCATGACCATGCCGCAGTATTTTCCAGCGTCCACCTCGTGTTTGATGTGGTCGCTCAAATAGAGGAGGCATGTGTCAGTGGAGTGGGATGTTCTGAAACCAGATTGGAACTCGTACAGCAAATTATTAGTGGCAAGATACTTTTCAACCTGTTCATAGACTATTTTTTCCATCACTTTCGAGATGGAGCTTAGAATAGAAATAGGGCGGTAGTTGCCGGGTTCTAATTTACTCCCTTTTTTGAACAAGGGGGTTACTTTGGCCAGTTTAAAATCTTGGGGGACCTGTCCCTGTTTGATGGAGAGGTTAACTATGTGGGTGATGACTGGAGCTATGGAAAAAGCTGAGTCTCTGAGAAATTTGGAGGGGATATTGTCATGGCCAGTGGCCTTGTGGGGTTGTAGGGCACTCAGTTTTTTAAGTACCTCCTCGGTTGTTACCATTGCCATTTTGAAATCATCTTTACAAACACCAAGGTTTTTGTAGAAGGCTTTGATGTGCTCTACACCAAAACGCCCAGAGTGGGAGGGCAGTTTGCTAACCAGCTTTGTTGCAATGTTTGTAAAGAAGATGTTCAGGTGGTTGGCTACATCAAGCTTATCAGTGATGAGGGTGTTATTCGATTTGATGTTTATGTTAGTAAACCTGGTTTTTAGTTTCTGCTGTGTGTGTGTGTGTGTGTGTGTGTGTGTGTGTGTGTGTGTGTGTGTGTGTGTGTGTGTGTGTGTGTGTGTGTGTGTGTGTGTGTGTGTGTGTGTACATATAATATAGGTGACTCTTTCATTTATCCATATACAGACATTCACTCTTCTATAAATGTTCATTTATTTTTGACTGTGCTTTATTGTCCTTTTACTTTGATCATTGTTCCATAAATATGTTATAATGGACGGTTGTAGTCATTTTTTTTTACTAGGTGGTTTTTAATGCATAGACTGTAAAACAGTTTTATGGTATTTCCTTCATTTTGTTATAGTATATATCCTTGAGCTCTGAAAAGGCACTAGCCTACACAAATTAAACGTAACTGCGATCTTAATAATCAAAACTATTCTTGAGATTATTATCTTATAGTTGACCTGCTGAGAATGTGTCACTCCATGTGAGTTTTGAATTCTACAGCTATTTCTGAAGCAAAATGGAGGGAAACAAGAAAAGAAGAAAAAGCAATAAATCCAAGTACACCCAAAAGGCTTTGTGGGGACATCACCTTGGCTTGAGTGGCAACGGTTGATTGTTCCAACTCAGAAAACGCCCTCTGAAATGTTCTCTTCCTTGGCAAATATCCAGTAGCGACAATGACACTTTTATCCTCAATTATTTTTTTATCAAGGACTATATGCAAAGAGACATTGTCCATCTTGCTGTTTGATAAATTGCAGTGAAAAAAGTTATAAGCACCCTTTAAAAGTTATAAGCACCCTTTCAAACACCTTACTGCTTACGTGTTAAAGGAGAATATAGGGATGTTTCGGTTCAATATTTTGGGGACACGTTTTTGGTAAGCATGCAGAGATATCTCTTTACCAAAAGAATGTCCCCAAAATATTAGACTCACCCAACATAAGGGCAATATATTAGTGATGCACCGAATATTCGGCCGCAGAAAATATTCAGCAGAAAATGGCTAAAAATGCATTTTCGGCCTAGGCCTATTCGGTTTCGGCCCGAATAGGCAGAAAATATATCACCGAATAGTGTATGCAATTAATGCATTCAAAAAAGCTGAATAAATGTTTTATGGACCCATAATAGTGATTATTATTTAAGTTAACTTTTGCCATATTTATTTTGCCATAAATCAGGTAGCTTTAAGGTACGGCCATGACAACAGTGGTAGGAAAAAAGATATATAATATTAATCATATTCGGATATTCGGTATTCGGTTTTTGGCCAACTGTTTCCTATATTCAGTATTCGGTTTTCGGCCAAGAATTTCCCTTTCGGTGCATCCTTACAATATATCAATATTCTCTCTATGGGTCGTCCTCAGTCAAGCCCTCCATCGTCGCTTCCATACAGTTCCAGACAGTCATCCTGGTTCTCATATCTGGCCAGCTCGTTGGTGCTTTGTGTTCCTGCGTCTTTCTGGAGTATACATCCAGGTGTGATACTGTACGGGTTGTGGACGTCATCGTATAACCGGTGTGGCATCAATATGTTTTCCCCCCCCTTGCTTTCAAAGGCTGCATTACAGTATAGTGATATCAATTTCTGAACCGGGTGTTCTAGCTGCTGCTGTTCTGAGTGATTGATTGATTGCCTATAATTGGTAACACTTTATATTAAGGTTGTCTTTATAATGCATTATAAGCTAATTTATAATGCATTATAATGTGCTTATAAGGCATTATAACACTCGTTATAAATGTTTGAAATAATTTATGACAACTTATAACCACGATTATACCATTATAGTATAAGTGCTGGTCATAATGCATTATTATGCTCAGTGGAACAGCACATTATAACTATTATAACTTAGGTCTTGGAATGACCTACAGTCCAGACTCAAACTGGCTGCTGTGATTCCCCTAGTGAGCTTTAAAAGGATTGCCATGGGCACACTTCACATACACTGCTCCTGCTTTGACGTATAGCAACTGTCTGCTTGCTTTTTGGGTTAGGGTCAACTAGCAATTCCCGTTGCTTAGATCTTTTAGTCCTTATTGGTCGCGTTCCTGTTCTCCCTTTTAGCTTCTTTGGTAGTGGGTACTGTATTTATGAGCATTGTATGTCTGTCCTGTTTTTTTGTTGTTATTTTTTGTTACTGGCAGAGTTGTGTCACTTATTTTGCCTATTGTTCTGGCCAGTTCACACTTGTAAAAGAGTCTCAATGTGGTTTTTACTGGTTAAATAAAGGTTAAATAAATAAAAAAAGGTGCTAATAACCATTAAAGAATGTTGCCACTTTACTTAAAGGTCTCAAAGTCCTGCTACTGTATAGCATATTATTGATGCTTTGGTTATAATGCATTATGACATTACAGCACTTCTCCATGTGCCTTTATAACCAAGTTTTCAAATAATTGTAGTGAAGTAAAAGTTCAAATTTCGGCATTGAGATGTAGTGGAGTAGAAGTAAAAGTACTGGAAATTGGAAATACTCAAGTAAAGTACAAATACCTCAAAATTGTACTTAAGTAAAAGTACTTAGTTACTTTCCACCACTGCCAACAACCAAAACCGCGTGTTTCCTCGTTGGTCCGAATCTCGTGTTGTGACATCCTGACTGTAGGCAAGACGGGTTGTTAAACGGGCAAAGCGTTTCTGACATGCTGATTGGTTGACGTGCAGAGTGGGGGCGTGTCTCTGACGTGCTGATTGGTTGACGAGCAGAGAGGGGGGTGTGTCTCTGACGTGCTGATTGGTTGAGGTGCAGAAAAGGGGGTGTGTCTCTGTAGGGTTATGGGGGTGGGTAGTGTTTAGGCTTCATGTTGACTCTGCCAGCTGATGTTGAAGGATCAACACCTCTCTCTCTACGCTCGCTCTGCCTCCTTCACCTCTAATCTACGGCCCACGACCTCTCACCTATACGACCTACGACCTCCACCTACGACCCACAACCTCTCACCTGCGACCTACGACCTCCACCTACGACCCACGACCTCTCACCTGCGACCTACGACCTCCACCTACGACCCACGACCTCTCACCTGCGACCCACGACCTCCACCTACGACCCACGACCTCTCACCTGCGACCTACGACCTCCACCTACGACCCACGACCTCTCACCTGCGACCCACGACCTCTCCTCTGACCAGAACCGCCTCTCCTCTCCATCCTCCTCACATCCGACCGGACCACATCACATGGAGACTGCGTTCGCTGTGCTGCTGATGATGACCGCTGGACTGTCTCATGGTGAGAAGATGATTCATACACTGTTTTTAACACATTTTTCACATTGTTCACATTGTTCACATTCACTATAGAGGACGTTAAACATGCATAAAGTCAGCGGCAAAGTGACTTTAAACTTAACATGGTTTCATGGAATCAGATTTGTATGTATGTATGGGCTGTCAAGGACAGAATCAGATAGGACTTGTATGTATGTATGGGGCTGATATGGTTCCCGTTTCGCATTCGAGTAAATGGTGCGCTGTGACTGGCCAGTCGCTGTGATTGACACCCTACACCTAAACCTAACCCTAACCTTAACCTCAGTAAAACTATACCTAAACCTAACCCTAACATCAGTACAACTATACCTAAACCTAACCCTAACCCTAACCTTAACCTCAGTAAAACTATACCTAATTTAAACCTAACCTCAGTAAACTATACCTAAACCTAACCTCAGTAAAACTAACGCAGTGGCGCGGGAGCGTTTCCAAGAACCTGAATGCGAAACAAATACCATATTAGCATGTATGGGCTGTAAAGGACAGAAAGTAGCTTTATTTTGTCTCTCTGTAGGCCTGCGTTCTTGCGTAACATCCTGGTATGATGTCAAATGCATATCTATTAAATCTGCCAGTCATATTCATGTTCCCTTTTATATGGAGCAGTGTTGTTTTTGACAGCAAAATTAGATTTTAGTTTTAGTCATAGTCTCTTGAATAGTTTTCATTTAAGCTTCAGTCACATTTTAGTCACCTGGAATGTTTTAGCGTTAGTCTAACTCTAGTTTATTCGACTAAATGTCATAAGATTTTATTCCACTAAATCTACAGTTGATTTAGTCGGCTAAAATGAGTTTTGGCGGGCCTTGATGCTGCCGTGATGTTACACTTGCTGAAGATAGCTGATCTACAATCTCACAATGCGTTGCGACGCGTTGTAAAGCGCCTTTATCCAAGGCGCTTTACATAGATTGTGCATTACATTCACCCATTCACACACACATTCACCCATTCACACACACATTCACACGCCTTTACATAGACTGTGCATTACATTCACCCATTCACACACCCATTCACACACCTTTACATAGACTGTGCATTGCATTCACCCATTCACACACACATTCACACACCTTTACATAGACTGTGCATTGCATTCACCCATTCACACACACATTCACACACCTTTACATATAGACTGTGCATTACATTCACCCATTCACACACACATTCACACACCTTTACATATAGACTGTGCATTACATTCACCCATTCACACACACACATTCACACACCTTTACATAGACTGTGCATTACATTCACCCATTCACACACACACATTCACACACCTTTACATATAGACTGTGCATTACATTCACCCATTCACACACACATTCACACACCTTTACATATAGACTGTGCATTGCATTCACCCATTCACACACCTTTACATAGACTGTGCATTACATTCACTCATTCACACACACATTCACACACCTTTACATAGACTGTGCATTACATTCACACACACACACATTCACACACCTTTGCATAGACTGTGCATTACATTCACCCATTCACACACACATTCACACACCTTTACATAGACTGTGCATTATACATTCACCCATTCACACACACATTCAAACACCTTTACATAGACTGTGCATTACATTCACCCATTCACACACACATTCACACACCTTTACATATAGACTGTGCATTACATTCACCCATTCACACACACATTCACACACCTTTACATAGACTGTGCATTACATTCACCCATTCACACACACATTCACACACCTTTACATAGACTGTGCATTACATTCACCCATTCACACACACATTCAAACACCTTTACATAGACTGTGCATTACATTCACACACACATTCACACACCTTTACATAGACTGTGCATGCAATGAAAACTATTCAAGAGACTATGACTAAAACTAAAATCTAATTTTGCTGTCAAAAACAACACTGCTCCATATAGAAGGGAACATGAATATGACTGGCAGATTTAATAGATATGCATGTGACATCATACCAGGATGTTACGCAAGAACGCAGGCCTACTGACTGGCAAAAAAAAGCTACTTTCTTTCCTTGACAGCCCATACATATACATACAAGTCCTATCTGATTCTGTCCATGACAGCCCATACATACATACAAGTCCTATCTGATTCTGTCCATGACAGCCCATACATACATACAAGTCCTATCTGATTCTGTCCATGACAGCCCATAAATACATACAAGTCCTATCTGATTCTGTCCATGACAGCCCATACATACATACAAGTCCTATCTGATTCTGTCCTTGACAGCCCATACATACATACAAGTCCTATCTGATTCTGTCCTTGACAGCCCATACATACATACAAGTCCTATCTGATTCTGTCCATGACAGCCCATACATACATACAAGTCCTATCTGATTCTGTCCTTGACAGCCCATAAATACATACAAGTCCTATCTGATTCTGTCCATGACAGCCCATACATACATACAAGTCCTATCTGATTCTGTCCTTGACAGCCCATAAATACATACAAGTCCTATCTGATTCTGTCCTTGACAGCCCATACATACATACAAGTCCTATCTGATTCGGTCCATGACAGCCCATACATACATATAAGTCCTATCTGATTCTGTCCTTGACAGCCCATACATACATATAAGTCCTATCTGATTCTGTCCATGACAGCCCATAAATACATACAAGTCCTATCTGATTCTGTCCTTGACAGCCCATAAATACATACAAGTCCTATCTGATTCTGTCCTTGACAGCCCATACATACATACAAGTCCTATCTGATTCTGTCCATGACAGCCCATAAATACATACAAGTCCTATCTGATTCTGTCCATGACAGCCCATAAATACATACATACATATAAGTCCTATCTGATTCTGTCCATGACAGCCCATAAATACATACATACATATAAGTCCTATCTGATTCTGTCCTTGACAGCCCATACATACCTATCTAGCTCCACCTCCGCCCTCACGTCGACACACGTAGCTCCACCTCCGCCCTCACGTCGACACACGTAGCTCCACCTCCTCCCTCACGTCGACACACGCCACTCCAATGAGCCATCTATAGTCTTTGAGGGGTGCCAGCCCCTCCCACAGCTTTTCATCACAACACAGGTCACATTTTGCCATTGACAATGTGTCCAAACAAATCGACTTTTCTTTCTTTTCAAAATCTTTTTATTAAAGTTTTTGACAAACCCAGGGGCAAGCATTAAACAGAGACATATCAAATATGAAAAATTAAAAAAATATATCCATCCCCTATCCCGCACCCACCCCCCACCCACAATCCCAAGGATAGTCGGAAAATACATAAATCTATATACACATACACGAAATACATGCATACATAATTACAAAAAATAAAATAAAAATAATAAAGCAGATTATAATAGCAGAGCAGAATTTGTTTCAGTTGTGGTTGGCGTGGCCGAGGCATAGGCACGGCACACTATACCGTTTGTGTGTTGTGGTAGAATGTCATAAACGGACCCCAGGTTTTGTAAAACTTTTCAAATCGACTTTTCTAAACTGTTTTAATTCAGCTCGGTCATATACTGTATACCGGTGTGTGTGTGTGTGTGTGTGTGTGTGTGTGTGTGTGTGTGTGTGTGTGTGCGTGTGCGTGTGTGTGTGTGTGTATATATATATATACTGTGTATATGTGCCTACTTGCGTGTGCAACTCGACAGAGTGCAGTTCTAGTCTGAATTGTGTTTAATTTCTGTCCTCAGGTCAGATCCACTGTGATGCCAGACAGAATGGAGCTAAGTGTTTCGGAGCTCTGGGAGGAACCGTTGATCTGCGACTGGTGGACAGGATTGAGACGGGACTTGAATACATGTTCTACAAACATTCTAAAAAGGAAACAGACAGAGTATTTCGCTTTAGAAAGAAGTTTGGGACTTCTTCTAAATACCGAAACAGATCATCCTTTAATGGCAGTAGTGGAACATTTGAGATGAGTGACATCACACGGAGTGATGAAGCTCAATATGTTCTTTACATGATATTTGACTCAAAATGAACTACATCTCCATCTGTCTGTTCAAAGTAACGTTTTAATTCTAAGAACTGATATAAAAGAAAATCACACCCGTGTGAAGTGAGGGGCGCTAATATATTAAAGTCTAACTCGTGTTGATTAGGTGATGTAATGGTGATATAAAACAAACGATGCAATGGAACAACATATTTTTAAGATGGGGGTCCGCAGCCAAATACAGATAATTCTGGGGGTCCTTGACATGAAACAAATTGAGCACCACTGATATAGAAACATGGGTTTTTCAGAAAACTGTCAGGATTTAGAAGGCATTTTTGTAATTTTTTGAATGGGTTAAACTAATATCTTGTCTTGTCTTCCAGCTCCGGTGTCTTCTCCCAAGCTGTCCTCTGAGTGTCTGTCCCTAGGCCAGAGGAGGCTGTCCTGCTCCTGTGACGGGGACAGTGTCCAGTACAGCTGGACTCTGGATGGACAACCTCTGAGGGACGAGCATCTCTTCTCTGGAGGACGTCAGGACACCCAGAACATCACTCTGACACAGGGTCTGTCTGGAGTACTGGCCTGTGACGTCAGCAACAATGTTAGCAGTAATATTACTGTTGATTACATCAAACCATGTCCAGGTGAGACTGAACATGATGGTAAATAAAAGTGATGCTGATGAACATGACATAATAACATTATTATAACTAAAATACATCGCTAGGATGCAACTGGAACGTATCCTCAGTGATGTATCCCGAGGTCCTCTGGGTTTCGGGTCTACCAATATCATACCCCTCACTCAGGCGACCCAGCCGGGGTGATCAAGTCCCGACTTACGTCCCAGTAGCTATACCCTCGATCAGTCCCTTAGGGAATGAGCAAGGCCACACATGTCCGTTGCTCCGGAACTACTCTGCCATGCAGGACTGGGAGAACCCGATTCTGGTGCATGGAAGGACTAGGCTCTGTGGGTTAATAACTGCTGCAAGCTTTATAAACATTGCTTTTTTTTACGTCGGAAAACGTGGATCAAGCAAATCATAAAATGTAGTCATTATTCAGTCTGAATAATTAAACTGCTGCCGTCCGTGGGGAGGGGCTTTCAGTCCGAATAATTAAAACAAATGAACATTCAGGCTGAGTGTTAGTCAAGCTATACATCCTAACCCACATGTACTTTTACCCACCATGTCTGTCTCGGTTAGGCTGTCTCATCAGCTGCATTACCCTACCCAACGGGACACACATCCCTCCACAGTGGGTGTCTGATCATGACCCCCGATGCACCTCACTGACAGGTGAGTCAGTATAGGATACAACAGTATGTCCTCCCGGTGGGGGCTCCTCACTGACAGGTGAGTCAGTAGGATACAACAGTATGTATGGGGCAGCACAAATAGCGACGTTCCTGCTGCCACCCCATGTAGTTGTTGTAGTTGCATGTTGCAAGGAGTTGCATGTATTATTGTACAGAATCATGTATCACTGTACTGTACTGTACTGTACTGTACTGTACTGTACTGTACTGTACTGTACTGTACTGTACTGTACTGTACTGTACTGTACTGTACTGTACTGTACTGTACTGTACTGTACTGTACTGTACTGTACTGTACTGTACTGTACTGTGCTGTGCCGTGCCGTGCATGCCATGTTGTGTTAATTGTGTCGTGTCGTGTTGTCATTCAGGTCCGTTCGTCTACTTCCAAGTGGCTGAGCTGTGCGTGCTACTTGGCGTGCTCGCGATGTGCGTTGGATTCTACGTTTACTTCAAAATACTCCTCCGCCACTCCTCTGCCCCATCGCAGCACAGTACAGTACAGTACAGTACAGTACAGCAACAACAAGAACCACTTTACTGCAACATGGAAAACCCAGTAACTCCACTTCTATATCCATCCATCCCATCTGTTTCCAGTGTCCCAGCGTGAGCCTCAGGGCCGTGCAGAGAGCACTGGGGGGGCAGGGGCTCAAACTACCGAAAAGGGCACATGTGTGGGCACGCGCAGCGTGCGCCAATTTTTGGGGGTGGTCTTTTTGTGGAGTCCTTCCCTTGTGCCATTTCATGTCATTGGACAGTAAAATAAGCAATATGTTCTCATTAGTCTGAAACTAAAACCGACTGATGGCAGCTTAAAAGATAAATCATTATGATAGTTGAATTTATCATTACTTGTCAAATGAAGGACCAATGACACTTATTGGCCCCCCACACAAGCCCTTATTGGCCCCCACATAAGCCCTTATTGCCCCCCCACATAAGCCCTTATTGGCCCCACATAAGCCCTTATTGGCCCCCCACAAGCCCTTATTGGCCCCCACATAAGCCCTTATTGGCCCCCTACAAGCCCTTATTGGCCCCCCACAAGCCCTTATTGGCCCCCCACAAGCCCTTATTGGCCCCCACATAAGCCCTTATTGGCCCCCACATAAGCCCTTATTGGCCCCCCACAAGCCCTTATTGGCCCCCCACAAGCCCTTATTGGCCCCCACATAAGCCCTTATTGCCCCCCCCCACATAAGCCCTTATTGGCCCCCACATAAGCCCTTATTGCCCCCCCCCCCCCACAAGCCCTTATTGGCCCCCACATAAGCCCTTATTGCCCCCCCCCACATAAGCCCTTATTGGCCCCCACATAAGCCCTTATTGGCCCCCCACAAGCCCTTATTGGCCCCCACATAAGCCCTTATTGCCCCCCCACAAGCCCTTATTGGCCCCCCACAAGCCCTTATTGGCCCCCACATAAGCTCGTATTGGCCCCCCACAAGCCCTTATTGGCCCCCACATAAGCTCGTATTGGCCCCCCACACCACATCACACCCCCCCCCCCCCCCCAAAAAAAGAAAACTTTTTGTTGCCCTTTCCCTAAAAAAAAAAAAAAAAGCCCCCCTAGCCCCCTTCCCTCTGCACGTGCCTGGCTGAGCCTAGAGCTGAATTCCAACTCCCCAAATCTCGGCGGCTCGCTCACTCTCTGTCATTCCAGCACGGCGGTGTTACGGTGAAGTTGGTGACCTGCTGAAATGACTCAAATCATATTTTCAGATGGGGGTCGGTGGCCAAATGCAGATCATTTTGGGCGTCCTTCACATGAAATATTAAGAACCACTAACATAGAAACATGAGGTATTTCAGAAAACTGTCATGATTTAGAAGACATTTTTTTAAGTTCGATGTCAGGTCTAAATGGGTTAACCCATTTAGACAAGTTAGCTGACGCGCGAGGGGGTGTTTTAATAATAATATTAATATTAATATTATTATTAATAATAATAATAAAACTTTATTTACAAGGAAGAAATATAGGGAGATACCTGCAAAATAAGCTAATCAAATTATCAGGTAAAATTAAAGCAGAGAGCAAAAGAATGCCAAAAGGGTCAAATAAGTTGCAACGTGAATGGCATCAAGAACTAACCTGACGCTGCCAGATGGGGGCGGTATTGGGTAACCATGTTCCACAACACAGCACTCATCTGGGATCTCTCAGGGAGTTGAGCTGACACAAATCCGTTCCGTACCGAACCAATCAGCGTGAGCTAAGGGCGGGATATGTGCGAAACCGGATGTGAAGCTATATAGACACGTCAATATTTAGATTTAGAACTATTCTGGATCCCTTTTTAGTTTCTCAAAGAAGAATAAATCATCGATATCCGATGAAAAAAAAGTATATAAACTGAAATAAAATATGTTATCACGTATACAGTATAATTCATTATTTAATTATTTATTGTAAATTGTCAATTGTTTTAAATTTACTTAATCTTGGACTATAGTGATATTAATACTAAATCATAGTCAGAGTAATAGGTGTCTCTAACTTCAATTTCTGGAATAATACTTTCACATTTTGTGATCTAAAATACTTCCGTAATCTGTAGTTGGATTTGTGATTAATTGTTTAAAGCCTAATCTGGACATGAAGCTCTTTATACTTCCATTTTACTCACTATACTGGTCATCATTTTAATCTCGAATGGTCTGTTTTAGGTGATCTGTATACATAAGAATGATAGATCTTTATCTTTTACATGTATGCATACGTGTTCTACTCCTTCTAATATCCTGATTTCATTTTGAATTATTTGGAAATATCTTCTTTTATAACAAACATCACTCCCCCATCATATTCTCTGTCATTCCTCGATGTATTGTAATTCATGTTCATTGTTCTTAATTTAAAAGTAAGGTTATTATGTTTCTTTAAGTGTATTTCAGTAAAAGCTATTAGATCCAACATTTCGAGTTGGGAATCTGAGTTTATATCTTCTAAATGTGCTAAATAACCTCTGACGTTCAACAATCCAATTTTTAATGAATTATTTAATGGTAATTGAAGTATCTTCCTTATAGCTGGATTTTGCGACGAGTGCATTAAAACGATTCTGTTGTGTCTTGTGTGAGATCTTAATTTTAATTTTAATAACTGTTTTTTGGATTGAATTGTAACAGCTGAAATCAATAATATATCAGTATTCCAATATTAACCTGCGGGCCGTGAAGGTGAAGGTGGGCCCCCAGGCCACCAGTTGATATTAACCTGCGGGCCGCATTAAGTGAAGGGGGACCCATGTGGCCCCTAGGCCACCAGTTGATATTAACCTGTGGGTCGCATTAAGACTGTTGCAGGCCCCTGCATTAAAGGACCACTTCACCACTTTTCAACCTATCTTCATATAATAGGTCCTCACTAATAAGCATGATAAAATGGCACGTTTTTTTTTCTACTCAGTCTGTGTCTCATAGGAGGGCTGTGGGCAGTTTGGAAACCGTCTTCCAGTGACATTATCATTAGGCAGATTTATTTTTAAACAATATTTTTTTCCAAAATTGTTTAGATTTTCATTATCGTGAGAACGGTGGCTTCCATTTTCGCATTGCAACTTTTCAGGAGTAGAAAGCCTGCAGTTTCTATGACTATTAACTTGTATTCCCCATCGATGATGTCACTGGAAGACGGTTTCTGAACTTCCCACTGCCCTCCTATGAGACACAGACAGAGTAGAAAACAACTGCGCCATTTTTTTCATGATTAATAGTGAGGACCTATTATATGAAGATATGTTGAAAAGTGGTGAAGTGTTTTAAGGGCCTTTGAGGTGCTGTGGTACCAAGAGGTGGATGCATAGTCAAAGAAACCTTGTACGAGGGCTCCTGTTAAGATCTTCAAGGTGTTTTTGTTGACCAGTGAGGAGATCCTGTAAAGGAATCTTGTTCTTTGATTGACTTTTTTGATTACGTTGGTGGCCATTTTATCACCGGAAAGATTGGCCTCCAGGATGGAACCTAGGTAGGTAATTTCATCTTTCCGTGTGATAATGTTGTCACCCACTCTAACCAAGAAGCCATCTGCCTTGCTGAGATTACTATTTGATCCGAAGAGAATGCATTCAGTTTTTCCCAGGTGTAAGGATAGTTTGTTATCAGCGAGCCAGGTGCAGATTCTACCGAGTTCAGAGCTGAGGGTCTTTTCAACCTGCAGTTTGTTCCTGTCCGAGACCAGCAGTGCTGAGTCGTCTGCGAACACGAACAAGTTGCAGTCACAAGCTGATGTCATGTCGTTAACATATATAGGAACAGTAAAGGCCCTAGTATGCTTCCTTGTGGGATGCCACAGCTCACTGGGAGGGGGGGGGGGGAACAGTGTTCCGTTCACCTCAACCATCTGTTCTCTCCCCTCCAGGTAGGATTGCATCCAGCTCACTGATGTGCTATCAAAACCAATAGCTTTAAGCTTGTTAACCAGTATGGAGTGGTTCACGGTGTCAAAAGCCTTTTGGAGGTCCAGCTTGACCATGCCGCAGTATTTTCCAGCATCCACCTCGTGTTTGATGTGGTCGCTCAAATAGAGGAGGCATGTGTCAGTGGAGTGGGATGTTCTGAAACCAGATTGGAACTCGTACAGCAATTTATTAGTGGCAAGATACTTTTCAACCTGTTCATAGACTATTCTTTCCATCACTTTCGAGATGGAGCTTAGAATAGAAATAGGGCGGTTTACTCCCTTTTTTGTACAGGGGGGTTACTTTGGCCAGTTTAAAATCTAAGCGACCGCTTATATTGCTTATGCCTAGAACCGGCCCTGGGTGGGTGGTTTGGTTTGATGATGACTGTACCTATTAAGTATGCAGCTTTGACAAACTGCCATCGTTCTCCCGCGTACATTCGTTCAACCTATGATGCGTTTGTTTTAACTACATTGAAATGCCTGTGCAAAAGTGCATCCCGTGCATGAAGTCTGTAGTAAACATCAAATGACACGAAACAGTCACAGTAAGTAGCCACATCAGTAAAGTTTACAACGACTCGGTAGACTGCCGTCGTTTCAATAAAAACACTCCGACGTGACACAACCGACTCGGTGGTCTGTTTAACTCCGCAGTCAAAAAGATTCCGGGAAAAGGTTCAGTGAGTTAAAACGATCCCCTCTAAAGAACATCACTGGGTGTGATTGACAGCGTGCACCACCCAATCCCCAAGCGTTCCGCGTTGTAAACACAAGGAGTTGAACCAATCGGCATCGTCATCCTGTCCACCGCCAGATGCTATTGGTCGAGTTAAACGAGCATCGGTACCAGCCGCGTCTCGGCGCGGGTCTGTCAAAAAATATGAAGTAATTCATTCCATGAACTGTTCCAGTCGCCTTCGCTCGCTATTCTATTTCATATCAGAACAACTAACGGACAGTTGTTATTCCGCAGAGGAAAAGACGCGTTTTCGTTGGGATATTATTATTATTCTGACGGTTTAACGGAAAGCCAACGTAAACCTGCGAAGTGAGAAGAGAAGAACCCATAAATAGGATTAAGTAAAGCCACCTCTGATAGCTAGCATAGCCCATTAGCTAGATAAGGGTACATGGGTGTGTGTGTGTGTGCTGCGAGGACCCTTGTAGTCTGTTGACAGCACAGCTATGAAGTAGTTCAGAGACAGTGACTGTTTTTGTTTGTATACGTTGTTGCTTTTGCTGACTTGTTGGACTATATAGCTTGTAAATCAACATGGATAGTTATCGCCCACGTTTTGAATCCGCTGCTCATGGACGGGAAGGTAAACTTCAAAAGAAGAAGGGTTCCACTTCCACCTCTCACTTTACTACCGGCTACGAGGAAGGAGACAAAAAACCAAAGTTTGTGAGTATGGCAACTTAAATTGGAGGAAGAGGGAAAGCTCAAAGATGATGTATTATTGTCTCTCTCTCTCTCTCTCTCTCTCTCTCTCTCTCTAACACACACACACACACACACACACACACACACACACACACACACACACACACACACACACACACACACACACACACACACACACACACACACACACACACACACACACACACCTTCCTTTCCCTTTCTCTCTCTCTCTCTGTCTCTCTCTCTCTCTCTCTCTCTCTCCCAAACTGCTACCAATGAGTATTTAACAACAATCAACTCTATAGTAAAAAGTTATGTTTTGATGACACAGTGATATTGTCCCTGACTTTGTTCTCTTGCTGAATCCTATAAGAACAGGATCAGTTAGACTGAAATGTATCATTCAGTGCCAAGATCTACTTACCCCCCCTCCCCCCCCCCCAAAATATAAAATTAACCCAGCAATCACTTTAGATTGCTGGGTTAAAATGCCTAAAGTGATTTAATTACCGGTAACTAATAACTACTAAACAAAGTATCAACATCAGTTTCATAAATAATTACATTAATATTCCCTCTACAGTAGGCCATGTAATAACTGACTTTGACTGTTTGTTTGGTCTTTATTGGCACAAAACAACATTTATTATCAGTGTTGGAACTCTTTGCACCTGCCATGGGGGATAATGGTTGGTGCAAGTATAGTATACAGTAGTTGCAAGTACAGTATAGTTGCAAGGAGTTGTGTGGTGAATCATTGGTTCTGTTTGGGCTTAATACGGTTAAAATTAGCACAGGATTTACTAGTCTGTATGTTGGCTTAATCCCTGATCTTCCAGTTCCTACTACTGCTAGCTAACAGGTGTTAAGTCTGTCCTGTATGGCTCTAGTCTACACACACCATTTCCCCCCCAACTTGAGGAATGTTTCTCACAAACCAAAAGTGTATCCTGCCATTTGTATTTTGTACATTAACAGGGGAAATGCATGATCTCCTGTGGAAAATCTCCTGTTGAAAATGCATGATCGCTTGTGGAGAATGAAATTGTGTGTGTGTGTGTGTGTGTATGCCTGCAGCTAATCTTGCATGATCATGCTAGTGCTACTAGGCTTTAATGCACTTAATTTAGCACTTAGTCAGAAATGTAAACAGTACAGTCAGTATAAGGCTAAAAGTCCTGCAGGGACTTCCATTGTGGTCCTGATCAGGAGGACCACATGACCTGATCAGCAAGATCAGACAGAACCAAGAATGCCAGAATTTTCCCTTTTTTCAGTGCATCCCTAGTAAAAATAGACTGAACAAGGAAAAATAAAAGAGGTAAGTATACACTTTTTATTTAGGTGGAAACAACTCAACTGCTGCATTTTGCAAGCATTGATTCATCTCAAATCAATAAACGCAGTCCAAGATGGGAAACACCATAAATGATTCAATTTCACATTTGGAGCAATCCAAATTCAGCATGACACTTGATAGATAAGAGCAAGTGAATAGTTTAAAAGCATGACTGCATTTCCTTTTTCCTTATCGGTGTTTGTCAGAGTTTTATGTTTTTGAACACGGTCTATATACCCTTCCATTACACTAACATAGACAAATACAATTTGACAATTGTTGTTTTGTCTGCAAAGCATTCATCTCTTTACTAACTTCCATTACATGCTCAGCTGTGTGTGACCTCTTAACCCATTCTGACCGGGCACCCATTTTGGTGTCAGCATCATGTTATGCTTTAGCTATTCAAAAATAGCAGATCTACAAGCTCATATCGCACCACCGAGTGGCGCGATACGAGCTTGTAGGTCTGCTATTTTTGAAAAAAATCGAAGAACGACTGACATTTTTAGAATCTGATCTCAGGTCAGAATGGGTTCATCAGACCAGTGTGTCTCCGGCGGAAACCTCGTATGAATCTGATCTCAGGTCAGAATGGGTTAAACACAGCAGTCAACATACACAGCACTTACGAATTAAAAGTAGAGTGTAATTTACTCATGTGAGCACAGTGTGTCCACTGTGATATCTTCACAACCATTGAAGATACAGAGACTTAAAATCAATACGCTTAATGGAACCACAGGACACGACATACTGTATAATATATACATCAACCCATGACTTTAACTGAGAAGGATGATGATGAAGGCATTTGACACACACACACACACACACACACACACACACACACACACACACACACACACACACACACACACACACACACACACACACACACACACACACACGGTATACATAGATGGATCACGCAATACGTTGACAATACTGCATATTGTGTGTAGAAAAAAGGCTACCAGTCATAGTTCCAAGAGGCATCACATTTCATGTTATGCAGTATACATAATAACTAGCATTTCAACACTTTTTGTTTGCATGTAGTTCGTAGTCTTTCCAATAGATGGCACTAAAGTACAGGTATATTGCTATACACACATACTCTGAACTGTCAATTGCTTTTCATGTTCCTAAGACTTACAGTGTTCCTAAGAGCATGCATACAAAATTGGTTAAAACAAAACGAAAAACAAAACAACTTTTCAGAGTGACAAAAAAAAAGACAAAATATATATATATATTAAAAATCAAATTGTGTGTGTGTATATAATATATACATATATATATATTAAATGTTCCTGGTAAAAGTGAAGAGCTTACAAGAAAAAGGTTATCCCCTCAAACACAGTGACTCCAACTAAACGCGTTAAAATAGTACTTTGCTATCGACCTTAGATTGAACCGGTTAGATGGGGATGAGGAAAACAGGTGTTGTCCTATTAGTAACATTTTGCCTCTACCCTTCAGGACGCCCCTGGTCCTCCCCTGTCCTCACCTGTCCCATCTGGACACGCTGAGAGGAAACTGGGACAGTTGTAACAAGTGAAGTATGATAACGCACTGCATTGGTCTGCTGAATTCACAGAGATCACCTCCAATTAGACAATATCAGAGTAGCATTGCATTCGACGCTTAACCCTGATGAGCAGACTGAATGGATCAGGGTAGGGTGATAATAGTGGAGGCTTGAAGCGTAAAGTAGAGGCGGGAGGGTTGGGAGGCCAGACTGGCCGGCTCGTGATTGCCAGACAGTGACAGAACAAACATCTGGAGCGTTCAACATCTGACCTCTGTGGCTCTGGGTAATGCCCCTTTTCTCCTTGTCTTTTAAAGCTTCCTCTTATTGCAAGGCTAGGATGATAGATCACATCTGATCACAGGTTTCATCTGTTTTGTGATTTTAAGAGTTTAATGGAATTTGAAATGGGGTTCGCTGAGAGGTACAGAGGTAAACAGTATATTTGTTTTATGAACTTAATTCCCAGAGCGGGGATGACACACAGTATGGCATCCCCCTAGCACCTCCTCCTTCACATTCAGTAGATCCAGTGATGGATCCCCTTCTCCGTAATTCTGCTGGTGAAAGTCGCTTAGCCCGCTACAGTCAC
Organism: Protomyctophum parallelum; assembly: GCF_964188405.1. Lineage (NCBI taxonomy): Eukaryota > Metazoa > Chordata > Actinopteri > Myctophiformes > Myctophidae > Protomyctophum > Protomyctophum parallelum. Next base: position 10,730,639 of record NC_139699.1, read on the forward strand.
AGAAAGGTTACTTTAAAAGTTTTCATTAAAACTCATTAAAATTCAGAATCCAGAATCTACAGTTATGTTTTGGATAAATAAAACACAACAAACAAAAGTGGTGTGTAACGATTTTGCGGAGAGCAATCAGATTGATTTTAATTAGGAAAAGAAATCCAATGTTTTTACCGTCCTTGTTAAACAATGTGTTTTGGTTGGGTAACCTGTCCAAGCACTGTTAATCGAAAGATACTATCTAAGCTTAATTAAAATGAACAGAGTGATAAGAGTTACAAGGTGAAAAGGACTATCATTAATACAAACTGTTGTAAGGTGTGAGGGCCACGTATTTATTGTGCAAGACACACACACACACACACACACACACACACACACACACACACACACACACACACACACACACACACACACACACACACACACACACACACACACTGTAGACAAAGTATTCAACTGCATTACTTGTGTAAAAGTAGATACTCATTGAACATGACTCGACAGCGACTAGAAGTGACATTTCCTCGGTCATATTTGTAGGAGTGCAGTCAGTGCTGACTGAATGGGATTCCGGTCGGATCAGCGGCGGTTGTCCAGAAATCGTATCTATGAATCCACGTCTCAGTATCTGTCTGTCTGGGTCTTACTGTACGTACTCTGTGGGTACAACGGGTATGTCTGTCTGGGTCTTACTGTTCGTACAGTACTCTGGGTACAACAACGGGTCTTGCCTTACCGGCCGGTTATGCCTTATTGCCTTTCCAACAGGCATTGGCCTATAGTTATTATTAATAATTCAATAATCAGATAAAATAAACAATACTTTAAAGTAGTACTCAAAAATGAATAAAAGGAACTTGAACTAGATATTGGTCCATTTTTCTCTCCCTCATCTGCTGCAAAAGATTTAGGTGCCTGATGATACCGAAACAAGAAAATCAGATACGGGCTACAGCTTTTTCTACTGAAATTGAGCCATGGCTTTAAAGTAAAGACAACTTGGCATGCATGCATAGACTTTGTACCTAATCTTTGAGAATATTTGCCTCAGGCTACCTGCACATTTTTAACTTTATCTTATTAGCTTGTTTTGGTACATTTCACATTATTCATAAGCAGGTTCGATCCTGGGTTTACCCCTATGTTACTGTCGATTACGTGCTCCTGATGAGCAGGTCGGTGCCTTGCATGCCTCCTCAGTCATCGCCAGGTGAATGTAATGCACGTGCACCATTTAACAACATATTGTCAGATGGGGGTCGGCGGCCAAATGCAGATTTCCAAAGGTTACATTTAGGAGCCATTTAGAGGTCCATCTGTGAGTTGTCAGGATGTGAAACCAGCTTTTTTGTTCCATCTTGGCCTTTGCTTATTGTGTGGCGCCTTTTGGGCTCACTCAACTTTCTACTGAATTGAATGTGTTTTAGTCATGTAGGGGTTCACTTCAGATAGGAGAGGAGACAAAAAGATAATTAACTTTCCTAGGTCAAATATATATCGTTACCGTAGATAGAATATAGGCCAGTAAAACTCTACTAGTCTGCCAAGATATGTAATGATGCATTGCTGCCAGAAAAACTAGGGTAGGGGTGCTAATTTCTTTAATTTAATGTCTTTAACAAGTTCAGAACATCTTTTGGTTTGGGATACCTCTCTTTTGTCTGCCCTGTTGCTTTTAACATCCCTAGTCTAGGACTTGGAATTGTCCTGTAGATTATTTTGATTGATTACAACTTAAGTGCCGAATCGAAATTACTTTGACTGTTTCATCATCAAACTCTTCTTTCTACTCAATAAGCCACATGTCTACTCTATCTATATATATATCTATATATATATATATATATATATATATATATATATATATACTAATACTATCTATACCACATGTCTACTCTATCTATAGCACAAACTGTCTGGGTGTGGACAACATGTGAGCAGAATGTTTGACGGTACTCATTCCAATTATTTTGCCCCCATATATTGTATCTATAATGTACATAACTACATATGCACATGAATCTGTCTGACTCCGTAAAAGCTAATTGCTGAATTGATCAGAGGGGAGAGAACTATTACTTTTATGCACTTAGTGGGGTGACTTATTTTTTTTTATTATCTCCCTCTCTTTCAATCCTTCTATTTCCTGCCATATCTGTACAAAAAAGAAAAGTAGAATTAATCTCTGAAAACTCATTAGCGGGCAGACTCATTGACAGGTTGGCATGTTTTATTCCCGCCTTGTGGAGTTTATGGTAATTAAAGACGGGTATGTATTGATTGATGTCCCTAGGCTTTTCACGCTCTACTGTGGTGCTTGAGGGAGAGACTAAATGCAGCCCTTTCCCTGTCAATTTAATTTCTATGTGCAGATGGAATATTTTATAATATGTATATGGCTCAGGCTCAGGCTTTTCTCCGATACTGTATCTGATCATGACAACATTCTAAGCTTTATTGCATTAATAAGGCTCATCTTGAGATTTTCCACTGGCACTGTGCCGAAGGGACTGTGCTTAAAGATGCCACTCAACCGAGGCAAAGAAACACTAAACCGCTAGGAACTAAATGGAAGGGTGATATTCTCACTATATACAGCATGACTTCAGTCTGGGATAACTAGGCTTGTTGAGCTTGTTATTATTTTTAATTTTAATGGTATTTCAATATAATCGAGTTCCCAGAAATATAGCATCACATACATACATTACAGTTTTATATAAAGTGGCTTTAACAAAATCTAGGCAAAATATCTGAATGAAGGATTCATCTATAAAAGTTTACAATCTTCCCCAAATCATCTTCCCTGTTTCTCTGGGCACCGACCATGTAGTGTTGAGCCAGACACTAAGCATGGTAAATGGTAAATGGTGCATTTATATAGCGCTTTACATAGATTGTGCATTACATTCACCCATTCATACACCGATTGCAGCGGAAGCCATGCAAGGTACCAACCAGCACATCGGGAGCAATTTGGGGTTCAGTGTCTTACCCAAGGACACCTGGACGACCTGCTCTACCTCTTGAGCCACAGTTGCCCCTGAGCCACAGTCGCATTTCACGATATTTTCAACACAATTCTTTTCCAGACAAATGTTTTTTTTAATGATTTACTGTAAACTGTAAACATGCTTTCTTGTTTAAACCTAGCTCGAGTTAACATGTAAAAAAAGTATTCTTTGATGGCATCTTAGCACAGATGTAGTAGACCTATTTGACAGTGCAGAAACATAATTGCCTTCCTTGATGTATTGGGCACAGTCACAGACACATACAGCTCCCCTCTGCAGGCCTCTACTACTGAATGTGACTGCATGGAGTCTGTCTCATTTCTCTCCAAAAGCACTTGAATATGATGGAATATGATTACTGAACAGCTCACATTTCATATTTTGAAAATCATTTTTTATTTTTAATAAATCGCTACATATCGTCGGGATATATTATCGATATATATCGATATACGATATATCGTTACATGCCTATACCAGACACTGCACTGATTTAGCTTAGCCTTGCACTGTCTTGTGTCTGTGAATGGTAGAATTTAACATACATTTCTGTGAAGTTCATAAAGGTGTTATAGATAACATTCACCTTCTCAACCCCAAACACAAGAAACATAACATCCGTCATCCTGTGACTTTGTTAGTTTGTTTGATGCTGCTCTCCATACATTTTCCCACCACATTGTTGGAGGCTACAATATATTACATTTCCTCTTTTTGTCATCTAATTTTAGACTTGACACGGACCATTCATTTAGAAAATGTTGAAATTCTAGAAAGCTACCATACTTTTTAAAGTAAAGCTGTACCTCAAACTGCAATTTCTACACAATGGGAATCTGGCGAGCTTAGAGTTCTTTTTTTGAAACATCTGCCCTTTTTTCCCCATATTTCAACTTTGGTGGCATGTTATTTTTCACTAGGAACTAGTCAAATACCTTCTTGACAGGAAAATGTGATCATATTGTTTTGATTGTTATTTTTTTTTGTTTTTTCCTCTACCTTACAGTTTAAAAACCTCACAGATGATGTGGTAAGATTTGATTTGCATGTAGTAGTGATAGTATACCCATCCCCATCGCACAGTTCATACATCTATTCTGTTTCACTGTATCTGACTTTGCCTAACCTTTCTTTCTACTTACGGTTTACTAACACTAGCATTGTAAAAACTAGAAATAACACAGTAGATTATCATCGGGGCATTTGTCATTGGACAATGCACCCACTGCACCCCAAGTACAAAATGTGGAACGCCCTACTAACAGTCATTAAGACATGTGAATCCCTTGACTCCTTCAAAACAGCTCTCAAAGGGCACCTACGGACAGCTGCAATTCGAAACTGGCACCGTAAAAATCGTTTTGATGAATTGAACAAGGTGGAGCCTCTTGTAAACAAGTGTAATGCTTTATTGGGTCGTCCACTCACAGTTAACAGTCTTTGTATTGAGTTGTGCTTGAAATGTACTGTAATTCTGCAAACTGTTAGTAAATATTTCAATCAATCAAATCAGGTGTGATGTCCCCCGACCCACACCTCTGTAGTCTCATGTAGCCAAGAGATGTAAAAGCTTCAACAACAGACTTTATTTCAGGCATCTCACCTTAAATAGGGACTAGAATTTGGGGCGTAACTGCATGTGCACCATCAAAATAAACATTTCTGTTAAAATGTTTTAATTTCACTCAGTGTTGCTTAATTAATTCCTAACACAGTCCCAACAGTGCATGTGGCATTGAATGTTTTATTGCTGTAGAGTTTCTTTCTTACTCCCTATCTTCCGCCGTAGTCTGAAGTGAAAACCCACCTTTTCAGACTCCATCATGGCCCGTAGTACTTACCCCCTTAGATAGCACTTTATGTAGACTTAGATAGCATTTGATACAGACTTATAGCATGTCATGTAGACGGCACTATAATTGCATTGTATGTAGTCATAGCACTTCATAGTACATATGTATAGCATAGTATAGTATATATGTATAGCTTCATTATTATATATATATTCCACTGTTACGTTCTTAACTTACGCATGTTTCATGATAACTACTTTTTATGTATGTGATGTATTCCCATGCTTTTGGTTCTTGCTTAATGCAAGTCGCTCTGGATTAAGAGCGTCTGCTAAATGCCTAAATTGTAAATTTGTAATTATGACTGTGATTTGTGTCTCTCTGCAGCTGGATAGGTTTGCTAGTATCCGGATACCGGGCAGTAAAAAGGAGCGTCCTCCCCTGCCACAACATGCCAAACACAGCTCCACTGAGTGGGCCACGGCCTCGTCCTCCTCCTCCTCCTCCACCGCAGCCGAGTTAGAAGAGCTGTCATCAAAGATCACCTCCGAGAAGGAGATCCTGGCTCTGTTTGAGAAGATGATGGTAAGACACAGACGTGAATTCTGGGGCATTTCAAAGGAGTGAAATCCTATCACTGATCACTAGGCCTGACCTCGACATTTACAGAAATTCGTCTAAATCCTCCAGTTTTCTGAAATAAATATTTTCACGATTTTTCAAAAATAGCAGACCTACAAGCTCGTAGCGCGCCACTCGGTGGCACACTATGAGCTTGTAGATCTGCTATTTTTCAATAGCTAAATTATAACATAATGTTTAAAACACCAAAAGGGGTTCCCGCCCAAAATGGTTAAAAAAATTCACCCTTTGTCAAGTCCCACCCGTGGTTGTGCCCCTCTTCTCACCCATTGGTTGCCGTTTCGTGGTTGGACAAAAATCCTCTCTCTCCATCCACTACCATTGAAATAACGTGTTTTTCAGTTGCTTCGTATTGATATTCTGTGCATTCAATTCTTATTTTAAACTTGGTGTCAGTAAAAATGAACATCACAGGTGCAGCATGGTGACTGGGCATGTTTGTTTTTAGTTTTTTAGTTTCAGATCCGACACACCAAAGGTCCGACATGCGGAAACAATAGTCGGACTAGCGGTCGAACATGCGCTGCTCCGTGCTTGCGGTTAGGGTCGGGTTATGGGTTGACACTTGACAGTCGGATCAATAGTATGTCGGAACTAAAGCCTGTACCCATCCCAAGTCCGGTCATAGAGATGGCACTTCAGCCGAACATCCCAGACTTCCTGATGGCTCTAAAGGCTCATTTTCGGTCTGGATCTTCGGTGGTGAGGTGACCACCGAACTACAACATGACGTCACGAGCCGCGGCGAAGAGCAAACCACCGCCACCGCCCCAGCCCTTCTCTCTGTTTTTACTCACCACCGCTCAACGCTATTTCAGCTCCGGTGGTCAGCTCACCACCGGAGCGGTGGTCACCTCACCACCGGAAATCCAGACTATGAATGAGCCTTAACTGGGGGGCCATTCACTTGGAGCCTGGCTATATTTACTTTTGTAAACTGGGAGCTGTCTGAAATCAGGACTGTATATGGGCAGGCACAAATAACCCCAGAAAAGAACCCGGACCCTAGATTATATTACATTATATATATATATATATATATATATATATATAGTTTGTGTTACCTGCCTGGCTGCTTGTTGTTGTCATTGAGGTTTGTCGGTTGTCAGCAGCTCAAAGATGCAAGCATGTTGTTCTGAGTGACAGAGCTCGGGAGGCTGTTGTACTCAAAGTGTGGAATGCAGCACTCGCTTTGATCATTTGTCATTTTGCTCGCTAGATGATTCATGGTTGTGCCAAAGGCAGGATGACGAGGGAGACAAAGATAACTGATGCCCCATTTATGCTCTGTTTAGCCTCACGTCTGGATCCTTACACTAACATGGGTGAAATAAGAATACAAAAGTCTCCAAATGAGAGGAGAGCGCCGTTTCATTCCCGTTCGCGGTTGGATGGTAGCAGTGTTGTTTTTGTCGGCTATCTTTTTATTTAGTCTCAGTCTTAGTCCAGTTTCAATTACCGTTGTTAGTTTTTATCATATTTAGTCGAACTCATGCTTTTTCATTTAGTCTAGTTTTAGTCGACTAAAAGTCAAGAATTTTAGTCTTTATCTTAGTCCAAGAAACCGTGCATTTATTTGTTTAGTTTTAGTCAACAAAAACTATTGGCATTTTAGTCTAGTTTAATCTCACAATTTAGTCTAGTTTTAGTCGGACAATTATTTTAGCACTTTTTGTTAACTACATTTTCGTTTAGTCTTTATTTATCAACGAAATTGCATAATGATTTAGTCCAATTATTGTTTATACACGTGGGTTTTTGTCTCGTTTAGTCTAGTTTTCGTGCGGTGAAAAATGGGCGTTGACGAACATATTTAGTTTTAGTTTTCGTTGACAAAAACAACACTGGATGGTAGAAACAGCACTATCTTCTAATCTAGGTCATGCCCTCAGCATCTGTCAAGTTCCTAAATTATAGCCTACAACGTTTCAATTAAGACACTTTAAAACATATTAAAAGATGAGAAATCGGCCTGGGCCGTGGCTCAGCGGTCCAGGCACCTTGGCTGGTACTCCAGTCTGGCAGTGTGCCACGGGTTCGACTCCCGATCCCGACGGCCTTTACTGCATGTCTTCCCCCCCATCTCTCTCCGCATGTCGGCCTACTTTCTATCCCTCCATAAAAATAAATAAAGGCGAAAGCCACAAAAAAATCACACCCGTGTGAACCGAGTGGTGCAACTCCCCTCTCTTCACCCCCCCCCCCCGCCCCCCCCCCCCCTCTCTCTCTCATTAGCAGGCAACAGCACTGTCTCTCTCTTTCTGGCACAACAGCGCCCCTATTGGTACTCATACTGGTGCTCATTAACCAACGCATACATAGGTAAACAACCACAGAGTGGTTGTACCACTAAAAAAAAAGAGATACACTATGCTGTTATAAAATGTTAGTGAAAATACCTACACATGTAGCTGCATACTTATTTCTTTAAACATGGTTGCACTTTGGGACATAGCTTTTCTGTTATTATGAATATTATTTTATGGTTATTTCATGTCTTGTTTTCTTTGTCTTGCCTATAGTTGGTTTAGCATTTTCTTTTCTCTCTTCAAATCAGTGCTGAAGTTGGCTGTAAAAACATAATGAACATAATGCTACTTTACACTTTTCTCTCTGTTTTCAGGAGGATATGAACTTGAACGAGGACAAAAAGGCTCCTTTGAGAAAAAAAGACCTCGCCACAAAGAGAGAAATGGTCATCCAGTACGTCTTTACTGCTTCTAAATCGGTAAGTGGCTACACTCCTGTGTGTGTGTGTGTTTGTGTTTGTATTTGTGTTTGTGTTTGTGTGTGCGCGCACGTGCGTATTTGTGCACTGATTTGCGTCATGTCTGGACCAAGGAGTTATATTTAATATATGAAATGAATTGAACTCCTGGTTGGCTCCAATAACAGGCCAATATGAGACATTTGATCGTTCTAACGGTGCTGGAGATTAGCTGCTTACTGACCCACAGACTGCACGGGGGGACAGACAGGCGCGAACACATAGTCTCGGCCATGCCTTTGGCCTGTGCAGAGACAACTATATTTGAAGTAGTTCATTTCAGAGTCAACTTTGTTTGTTGGTGCTCAACTGATATGTCTTTGTAAGTGAAACAAAGATTTGACAAAATTATACTTTTTTTTTTTTTTTTGCATCCTGAAATATTTGCAACCTGTATTAATTCCCACTGCATTTTGGATGATGGCCCGCTTCACAATTGTTTAGCATTCATCCTTTGAATCCACAATGTTTGGTGTGTCCTGAAAGGCATTGGAGGTTTCCCGTTTATGTATGCAAGTTTGCTATCGGGGTTGATTGTCCTTGCCTCAGAGATTTGGCACCAGGTCCCTGTTTTCCCCTTCTGAGCCCAGCAGACCTTGAGTGTTCGTGATGAAACTGTGAAGTTTTGTCAATGATTGAATCCAAACGGTGTCGGCAACTGTTCTATTTGTTTCTCTCAGCAAAAGCCTTGAGCTAAATGACTCCAGGTGCCCTTCAGAACATCAAACTTTATAGGCCATTTATAGCAACAACAATTGCATTCAGTCAACATCCGGTTTCCGGTCGCAGTGTTTTGGATCAAAAATAAGGGTTGAACGGTGGGGGGGGGGGGGGGGGGGGGGATATCCTGGCATATAGTAATTGCGAACGCAGTGAGCCACTTACTATGACAGCAAGGGCTGAATGTCTGTGTGTGTGTGTGTGTGTGTGTGTGTGTCACGCTGTTACACCACCCGCCCGCCACCAGAGGGCGCAGCTGTAGCACACACACACACACACAGGGCGCAGCTGTAGCACACACACACACACACACACACACACACAACCACCCACACACGAGCTGCGTTCGCTTCCCGCGTTTGCGCGTCTTACTTGTCATTCTTTAATTAATCCTGGTGGGGATTGAGTTAAGATAACTGTATTAAATTACTTCTGAAGGAACGGTATCCTTCCCTGGGCCCAGCACAACCACCCCAATACACTGCAGTGCATAGCATTGTATCCTCTCAGACTGGAATTAGTTTGTGCATTAACCCATTTTGGGGCGAGAACCCCTTTTGGTGTTTTAAGCATTATGTTATAATTTAGCTATTGAAAAATAGCAGATCTACGAGCTCATAGCGCGCTACGAGCTTGTAGGTGTGCTATTTTTGAAAAATCTTGAAAATGTGGCACAAATCTTTGAATATATATTGTTTCAGAGCGAACGTTTTTAACTAAAATCTTTGCTTCTGTGGGGTCCCTGGAACAACATATTTTCAGATGGGGGTCGGCGGCCAAATACATGAAAAAGGTTTAGCACCACTGACATAGAAACACAGGTTTTTCAGAAAACTGTCATGATTTACATTTTTTTAATTTCGACGTCGGGCCTAAATGGGTTAAGGTTTCAGAAGAGTGTACTGTACATTACTTAACCCATTTAGACCTGGAAACGATTCTACAAAATGTCTTCTAAATCATGAAAGTTTTCTGAAAAACCTCATGTTTCTATGTCAGTGGTTCTCAAACATTTTCATGTCGAGGACCCCCAAAAATATATGTAATTGGCCGCCGACCCCCATCTGGAAATATGTTGTTTCAGGGACCACCTCCCAGAAGCAAAGATTTTAGTTGAAAACGTTCACTCTGAAAGAATATATATTCAAAGATTTGCACTACATTTTCACGATAAAAAAAAAATAGCAGACCTACAAGCTCGTAGCGCGGCACTCGGTGCCGCGCTATGAACTTGTAGATCTGCTATTTTTCAATAGCTAAATAATGTTTAAAACACCAAGAGGGGATCCCGCCCAAAATGGATTAACAGTAATGGGCAATTGTGTATGAATGGAATTCCTCTGAGTAAGAGCTGCTAGGAGCCCCCTGGGTTTCTTTTGTTGCACCACCGTGCAGAGGGAGTGCACATAAAACCCTTCTTTAATCATTACTTTTTATTGTATTTCTCTTTTTATTAGATGTTATCCTACAAAAAGCAGTGTCGTGTTACGGGCTGCATCGTTCAGAGCAAACATTTATTTCCACTTATGCTCATTTATTGCAATAATTAAGCTTAACTGTAGCTTAATCCTGCAATAATAATCTTTCACCGAAAGTGCTGTAAGTGTTTGGGAAATTCAACAACACAGAAAAACACGCAACTCTAAAACTATAAGAGCCGAGTTAAGGCTTTCTCGGGCTGAAATTGTCAAGAGTTTCCCCACTCTCTCTCTCTAGTGGATATTTTTGATGATTCAATTGTGATTCAATTATTAATTGTCTATTATGGAGCAGGCATCTCACCACTGACTTCTTCCTTTACAAAATTAATACATCCAAATCCAATTTAGCTGCCCATATTTTCTGCCCTTATGTAATGCTGAGCATCCTCTGTCATACACATCATGTTTCACATTGCTTAACCCATTTTGGACTGATGTCGATTAAAACAAAGGCTTCTAAATCCGGGGCGGCTGTGGCTCAGGAGGTAGAGCAGGTCGTCCAATGATCCATGACCCTGGGTCGGAGGTTTGAATCCCGGCTCCTCCTGTCCACATGTGGAAGTGTCCTTGGGCAAGACACTGAACCCCACATTTCCTCCAATGAGTCAGTCGGTGTGAGCTCGCCACCATTGGTGTGTGAATGTGGGAAGTGAGGACGCTGGCGTCGACTGTTTGCCTCTTCACCTCCCAATGTATGAATGAATCATTGTAAAGCGCTTTGAGTAGGCACGTAGTGCATAGAAAAGCGCTATAAAATGCAATTTATTAATAGTTTTCTGAAAAACCCATGTTTCTATGTCAGTTGTGCTCAACCTTTTTCATGTCACGGACCCCCATCTCAAAATATGTAGTTCCAGGGACCCCCTAGAAGCAAAGATTTTAGTCAAAAAAGTTTGCTCTGAAATATATATTCAAAGATTTGCACCACATTTTCACAACTTTTCAAAAATAGCTAAAGTATAACAAAAAGCTTAAAACACCAAAAGGGGTTTTATAAGTTTTTTCAGTTTTATAAGAGTCGGTGAGACCAGAGATTAATTACCTAATTGCACATGCAAACCATTAATTATCAGCCATGTGACGTCATGGTGAGGTCTGTGGCATCTTTTCAAATGTTAAGACGACTAAACCGGTAATGAACACATGCATGTGTTCCATCTAAGGGCCATGATTTAATTCATTAGATGTTGACTGAAAAATATTAGTATCAAATTTTTCTATTTTTTTCCCCCCTGGAGCATTCTAAGTAGAGTGCGGACATTGAAAAGACAACTGTGCCAATTAACCTTTAGTACTGTACTGAGTACGGTACTGAGCAGGCTTCTTTGAAATTGCAAGTGTAGGCATAGCCGCAGATATACAGTAGCCTTGCCTTGCAGTGTCCTTGCTGAGGCAACAACTGAAAGAGTCTTTATATAAGGTCTATAAGTGACTTAAACACAATCGCACATTTCAATATGCTGTTTAACCCATTTTGGTCTGAAGTCGATAAAAAAAAGGCTTCTAAATTTAATTTTTCTGAAAAACCCCATGTTTCTATGTCAGTGGTGCTCAACCTTTTTCATGTCAAGGACCCCCAGAATTATCTCTATTGGGCCACGGACCCCCATCTCATGCAGAAGAATTGCAACTGAATGGCTGGAAAATGGAAATGAAGAGTTTACATAAGTACACATAGTACATTCATACACCTTCCCTAATGATTATATCTGGTTTATTTATGGTGCATTGTCTCTATTATTAAGGTTATTGTAGCAGTTATATTGGGGGTCGGGAGGGGGTCCCGAGACATTGCCAAAGCATTTCCGGGGGTCCCCGGCCAAAAACGTTGAGAACCCCTGGACTAAGTTCCTACAACTTTCAAAGAATATTTTAAGACCAACTCTCAAGTTCATGATTATAATACTAGACAATCCGACAATATTCATCCTCCCTTCAGCCGTACCACTCTTAGCCAGTTCTCCATAAAAGTCAGAGGTTCTTTACTCTGGAATTCACACATACTTATTGCCAACTCCGCATCTTCACTCTGTAACTTTAAACATAGATTGAGGGCCAGCCTCTTGAATTTACCCTCTCCAATTGATTCTAACGTTATTGTGCATATACTCAGACATACTCGGACTCAGTCACGCGCACACACACGCACACACACACACACACACACACACACACACACACACACACACACACACACACACACACACACACACACACACACACACACACACGCACACGTACACACGCACACACACACTTCACAAGTGTAAATAATGTATTTCTTGTTGTTTTTGTTTTTGTTATTTTCCATACCTATGTTTGATTACTTTGTCTTACTATTTGTATATTACTATTTGTTAAACTGTATATTAACTTTGGTGAGAACCTCATATAAGCCCTCCCTGGGTTTCTTTTCTCACCAGCACACACTTCACACTTCTATTGATGTTACCTTTTTGTACTGTTTTTATTGTGCAAATAAACTAAACTAAAACTAAACTAAGTAAGTCTAGTTGGAGCACGTACAGCCACATTAATGCTCTGTCTCTTCAACATCAAGGTGTCTCGATCATCGCCGTCTCTCTCTCTCTAAGATAATCATTTCAAGGGCATCGAGGCTCTTCTGTGCTCTAAGTATCTCTGTCCCCTCAAGGCAGACTGTCTTTACGCGAGCGCTCCTGTTCCCTCTACTAGGTCTAATTATCTCTCAGCATTGACCTGCCTTTGATACTGGGAGACATGGGGAAACTCAAACTGGGCCACGTGTCTATATTGGTGTGTATTAAATGTGGTACTTTGGACACATAACACAAATCTACATCTCAAATGTCTGTGCATTTTTTCCCTCCCATCTCCTGACGAGAGACGAGATTGGAATGATCCATTAACCAGCTGCACTTAAATGTCAGGCTGATTACAATTCCTTTGTCCCCGTGATTCCATCTAGCAATTTGTCTGTTACTGGCTTTTCCCGATTCTGGGAGCGTATTAAATCCAATCCATCACAGCCTCTACTAAAATGAAGGCAAGATCTCTACTTAATCCTTTAATGCCACCAGATAGAGGTTTTTGTGCCACACGTAAAACGGGACCTCGGGTTTTCTTGAAGTTTCCTACCCCTCTTATGGAAGCACTTGGATGTTTGAACTATTTTAAATACCTTCCTTTGGAAATTGTAATTGAAGTTGGCAGTACATCTTAAGACCTATAACGTGTGGTTGAGGGGAATTCTTGGGGTAGTTTGGGTCTCAGTGCCTAATGTCAGTGGAATCAGTTCCGCACATTATGAACTGTTTTTAGCCTGGAATGAAGTCATAAATGTTAAGGTTAGTACATCTATAGGCTAGGTTAATTGCTCAAATCTGATATTCATCAGCCAGATTTGATTAAAGCATTGAGGTTATTTTAAATGATCATGTTACAGTCAGAAAGTGAGATACTTTGGAACGTCTGGAAATAGTGAGGAAGCTGAAGGCATCGATATTGAGCTGTTTTTATCTTACAGTATATTTCTGGTGCTCGCAAAGTAGCCACCGTGTTTAACCCATTTTGGGTGGGAACCCCTGTTGGTGTTTAAAGCATTATGTTATACTTTAGCTATTGAAAAATAGCAGATCTACAAGCTCATAGCGCGGCACGGAGTGCCACACTACCAGCTTGTAGTTCTGCTTTTTTTGAAAAATCGTTAAAAATGTGGCGCAAATCATTGAATATATATTTCAGAGCGAACATTTTTAACTAAAAGGGTCCCTGGAACTACATATTTTGAGATGGGGGTCCGTGGCCCAATAGGCTAGAGATAATTCTGGGGGTCCTTGACATGAAAAAGGTTGAGCACCACTGACATAGAAACATGGGTTTTCAGAAAGATGTTAGGATTTAGAAGCCTTTTTTTTAATCAACCTCAGTCCAAAATGGGTTAAAATGGAGTATCTGCTACCAATCTGAGCTGACATTTTTGTAGTGAGCAGAATAATGTAGTAACTGGGACAAACATTATATTATATTATTATATTATATTATACTACAGGGCTGGACTGGGACAAACATTATATTATATTATTATATTATATTATACTACGGGGCTGGACTGGGACAAACATTATATTATATTATTATATTATACTACAGGGCTGGACTGGGACAAACATTATATTATATTATTATATTATATTATACTACGGGGCTGGACTGGGACAAACATTCGGCCCGGTCATTTACGCACAAATTTGGACCCAGACCGGCCGACCCACCACAACCAGCGTGCAGATAGCAGATGCTCTACCGCCCGCTCCGTCGAGGCACGCACAAACAAACAAGCCCTAATACCACCACTTACACAGAACAACATAAATGATACAAACCAACAGACAACTACACAACCCTTTGTGTGTGTGTGTGTGTGTGTGTGTTGTATACTGTATGTTATGTCAGTGTACCTGTATGTATTTACATCTAATAACAAAGTATTCCTTTCAGCTTTTGACACACATACAGTAGCCTGTAGCCTATGGCTACAGTTGCTCTCTTTGCTGTAAAACCGTTCTTCATTCCCTGAACTTCTATTCTTCACCTTCCTGTCCTTTTCTTACATTGTTTTGTTTTAGTTTTTTTTAAATCTTTCTATAAATTGCTGGCCTCTAATTCACTCTTAGATACTCAAGGGCAAGACAGCCCCGTCCGTACCGAAGCCACTTTCAGTTGTCAGTTTCTACTAACCGGCAAATCCACTATTTGCAAAGCAATTACTTCTCTGGAGGAAAAAAAGAGAACCGCTCCGTCCTTTTTGATGCATTTCAGCACTTATGATAAATTCTTTATCTCTTAATTACAAGATACGTATGGTAATGGTGGCATGCGTGTTAACCCATTCTGGGCGGGGAACCCCTTTTGGTGTTAGCATTATGTTATGCTTTAGCTATTGAAAAATAGCAGATCTACAAGCTCATAGCGCGCCACCGAGTGTCGCGCTACGAGCTTGTAGGTCTGCTATTTTTGATTTTTTTTTAACTAAAATATTTGCTTCTGGGGGGTCCCTGGAACAACATATTTTGAGATGGGGGTCCGTGGCCCAATAGAGATAATTCTGGGGGTCCTTGACATGAAAAAAGTTGAGCACCACTGACACAGAAACATGGGTTTTTCAGAAAAATGTTAGGATTTAGAAGCCTTTTTTTAATCGACCTCAGTCCAAAATGGGTTAATGAAATGAGCTTTGCATGTCAATGATGGTTACATGCCGGCATTTCGACATACCCCCATTCCGGGTTGACAGTGAATGGAGCATCTGATGGTTGACAATTGAGGCGGAGGCAGAACTACAGTGTTTGTAGAGCATGCTCAGACTGGAGAAGAGCATCTCCTCTGACCCCTTACATGTTTTAAATGATGCTCCATGAGGCGCTTTAGAGTCCCTACACTTAAGAAAAACACACTAAAGAACTCATTTGTACATCAGTCTGTCTTGCTTCTAAACCAAAATAGCTCCTGATTGTTTCTGTGATTTTTGTCCTGTAATGTCTACCATTTCGTAATGTACGTCTATGTCTTGTCTGTTTCTTGAACGGTGATGAACGCAAAGCTAATTTCAGTGTAAGCTGACAATAAAGTTGTATCGAATCGAATCGTATCGTATCGTATCGTATCGTACCGTTCCCACATTGTAACATTCTGACCATGGGAGGGGGAGGGGGGGGGGGTGGGCTCGTCCGTTCGGCAGCTAAGACACTCAACTGCCGCTCGGTTCCGCGGCAGTGTGTTGGTCCGACATCCGTTGGTTCGTGCTTGCGGTTATAGGGTAAGGGTTTTGGGGTGGTAATAGGGTAAGGGTTTGGGGTTTAGGGTCTGGGGTACAGTGTCAGACTGATGCCGCCGAGAAACCAAGCCGCGGGTGTTCTTTGGCTGATGCTGTTGCCGGAAAATGCACTCACTCTTTCTCATTTTGTTAATCAAAGACTATACCAAAACATTTCTACTTCACAGAAAACTGGCTATTTTGACCCAGGTACGTACCTGGGTCAAAATAGCCATTTTTGTAATCATAATACAGTATTATGATTACAAACATGCTGACAAACCCAGATATTGTGTACTGTCTATCCCTGTGGTGATTCTGATGGATGGTTGAAAGTACAGCTTTAGTTTGTCATTCATTCTCAAAATAGTGTTTGTGAGCCAGGTCGGGCAGCACGTGGTTAGATTCTGTCAATCAAAAAGGAACAAACACCCTCGGTCCCGCACACTGTCTTCAAATGCAGTGACCAACTTTTATTTAGGGAAACGGCAACGTTTCGGCCTATGCAGCCTTCATCAGGCTACAAAGCATAGCCTGATGAAGATAGCCTGATGATGAGGCCGCATAGCATAGGCCCAAACGTTGCTGTTTCCCTAAATAAAAGTTGGTCACTGCATTTGAAGACAGTGTGCGGGTGTTTGTTCCTTTTTCATTTTTTTTGGGCACCGTATTAAACCCTCTCCTAGTACGCACCTGTCACCTGTAAGTGTGCAAAAGCCTTGCTTTTTATAGATTCTGTCAATCAAAAATGAATCAAGGATTAAAAATGACTTGACATGTCTCTCTCTCTCTCTTGTCAGCTTGAAATAAGCATGTGATATTTTTGACGTTCAGATTAGTTGCCTACACAGTACACATACACTCAGCAGTGAACTGTATTTATAGCTTTATGCACATTTGAATGTGAAAAAAAACATTGCACGCTGTTGATTGCATTGCATGTTCCTAGTAGTGCATTGTGTGTGTGTGTGTGTGTGTGTGTGTGTGTTATTGCCTGCTATGTCTATATTTGTCTCAGACTGTCTATGATCACAGTTGTCTGATTAATTTGAGAACAGAAAAGACCATTTACAAAACCCTGTTTGTTTACCATTTTTGAGCGGCGCTTGCCCCTGCTATGCCCAGCTTTGTCTGTTTGTGTGAACACAAACATGATGATTTGATTGGCTGATCAGTGAAGTGATCACCCCATAGTCATGATTTGATTGGCTGAGCAAAGTACATATTATTAAGGGTAAAAAGGGAGGGCAGAAAAGTGATTGGCCAGAATGACATTTGTGATGATTTGATTAGCTAAGCACGGAATAATAATGTATGGTGGGGGGGGGGCTTCTGGTGCGTCGAAAATTTGGATTAATTAATTAATGAATTAATAAGATTAATAAATTAAGATTAATTTGTATTATTGCTCTTGTATTGCTATTGGAGACACTGCGGGGACACTGGGCAGGCACTGGGGAGACACTGGGGAGGCACTCAGGGAGACACTGGGGAGGCACTCAGGGGGACACTGGGGAGGCACTCAGGGGGACACTGGGAGGCACTGGGGAGACACTGGGGAGGCACTGGGGAGGCACTCGGGGGGGGACACTAGGGAGACACTGGGGAGGCACTGGGGAGACACTGGGGAGGCGCTGGGGAGGCACTGGGCAGACACTGGGGAGGCACTGGGGAGAAACTGATTTATTTCAAGCATGGCGCAGCGCCATGCCAACAACATTGTGCAGGAAACCCGGCACTTCACACAAGTGTGATTTTTTTTTTCATCTCTTGGAAATCATTATTTTTGGCCACAGAATGACTTATTAGTTTGTTTGTTTTTTTTGCCAGTTTCACCAGTTCAAATTCACACACTATAGTGTTGCTGTGCTTTGGCGTGGAGGGACATTCTCTGTGTATTCTACCAGCTGAGAAACACTGAAAGCTTTAGTCACCTCGTATTAGATTCTTAGGAAACAGCCCTGGCATTGATCAAACATTTCCATGGACATAAATAGTGGTTGAATAGATTCCAAATTCCAATTGTGGCCAAGAAGAAAGACCACAATTTATAATGATTGATTGTAAACAGAATTTGATCGTTAAGCTGTAAACAAATACCTCACTCCTGGCAAATGTACATGACAAACAATGTATGTTAAACACTTCCTAATTACACATTCTTTGAGGCTCTCTGGTAACACCTCTCAGTATGAAGGCACTTGCCAGAAAAGATCTAATCATTGATTGTGGGAAAATGGCACGTTTTGTTTATTTTGTCTGTCCTTTCTTTGGAAATCACGTTTTTCCCCTGATCTCTGGGAAATGGACGTGGATTGCCTGACCTTTGACCTTGCACAGACAAGACAGTGGGAGGTGTAAAGCGGCTAGTCATTGAAAACAATTAGTGATAGCTAATTAGCTAGCTATACTTTCCCACGCAAGTTGCACACAGCATTAACCCATTTAGGCCTGAATAAATATTTTCACGATTAAAAAAAAATAGCAGACCTACAAGCTCGTAGCGCGCCACTCGGTGGCGCGCTATGAGCTTGTAGATCTGCTATTTTTCAATAGCTAAATTATAACATAATGTTTTACTTTAAAACACCAAAAGGGGTTCCCGCCCAAAATGGGTTAAACCATGTTAAACTGTCTAGTATATTTGGCTAAAAATGCAAATCTTTCTGCTAAAACATGACATACTGCAATACATTTATCTGTTTAGTCACACAATGCAGAATGGACTCATCAAAGCTGTGATCAGGGAATAGAATGAACACCCACCAACCGCCAGTGGCAAAGAACAAGAACAAAGTTGCTCAATGTTTGAATTTTCATACAAGAAATGTCTTGTTTTGTCTTTGTGGGATTCTGCCTAATGTGATACTTATTTTGAAAGGGGTTCAGATTCTTATATGTGTGATGTGCGCGTGCGTGCGTGCGTGCGTGCACAGCACATGTGTGTGTGGTGTGCATGTGGGTGTGTAATGTGTCCGTTAGCAGCGTGAGAGCGCGATCTACTTAAAACAGTGCAAACCTGGCAAGTGTAACAGAATCATGTAGAATATTTTTTCTTCTGTGTAAATTTGTTGTGGTGCCGTAGTACAGTAAGTATGCTTAGAGGTAGCCAATCATGCCAAAGAATGAACAGAAACAACACCTTGGCATTGCAAAGCAGTGTTAGCTTGTAGATCAGTTATTTTTGGGACCGAGAGGTGATGATTCATTATGCACTTCATATTTTAGTTCTATCTGATTACATATTCCTACCCATAACTCAATGGGAGTTGTATTGCTCAACATTGCACTGTGTAGCTGGCACAAAATAAGTGTGTTTCTCCATGATTGAACAGGTAAAACTAGGTTAGCGAGTAGGCCTAACCATCTGGAGGCCTAATACAGTTTCATGTTTTATATGAGACTGGTCAATATCAATCTGAGAGGGATAACGCCTTACTGTTGGGGTGGTGTGTTGCCTACAACCTCATGATCGATGCCTATCACAATACCATAATGTGACTGAATTCGACTGAGGGGCTGCCATTGGATTTTTTTCATGTCATATGCAAGCAGGGAATCATAGCTTCAAATTGACATATTGGTTGTTCAGTTTGACCCACCAGTTTTGGAGATATGGCTTAAGTTATAGAGTAATGTCTGGCAAAAACAGCGAGTTGAGAAAACAGGCTTGAAAGGTAGATCTGCTATTTTTCAATGGCTAAAGCATAACATGATGCTAACACCAAAAGGGGTTCCCGCCCAAAATGGGTTTTAAGCTGCGTCACACAAAGCATTTCCTGCCGTATCGATATGGTATAGCCTCTGCATCGATACGATTATCGGCAAGGAATAGGATACAATCATTGCCGTATCAATTATTTGAACACACCCCCTACTTAGTGTGTGTACGAGAGATTCTTCTCATTGTTCTCTTCATTGTTAACCCCTTTTGGCGTTTGAAACATTATGTTGTTTGTTGTAGCAGACCTACAAGCTCATAGAGCGCCACCGAGTGGCGCACTATGAGCTTGTAGGTCTGCTATTTTTGAAAATTTGTGAAAATGTGCCTCAAATCTTTGAATATATATTCTTTCAGAGTGAACATTTTTAACTCAAATCTCTGCTTCTGAGGGGTCCCTGGAACAACATTTTCAGATGGCGGGTTGGCGGCCAATTACATATCATGTTTGGGGTCCTTGACTTGAAATATTGAGCACCACTGATACAGAAACATGTGGTTTTTCAGAAAATTGTCACCATTTAGAAGACATTTTTTTAATGTTGACATCAGGCCTAAATGGGTTAAAGGAGCATTCAGTGATTCGGGTGATTTGGAAAAAACCCCGGTCCACCTCGGTAACAAGATGTGCACATGCACGCACTACAGTGGGGTGACACACGACAGGCCAACAGCAAACACACCAAGGCCCGCCCCCGCTCGATTATGATTGGCTGAAGGCCCCTCTCTATCCTGATTGGATGAAGGCTGGGCCACCTAGCCAAAAACGAAACCTACGTTTTTTGACCCCCAGGGGTTAACTGGGGACAGGGAGGAACTCCTTATATGGTCAGCACACTCTATAGTAGGGATTATCGTCACAACAAAACAAAAAAAGAAGTGATATTTGAATTAAGTGAAATCACTGAATATACCTTTAAATGAAGTCTGGAAAACAACCACATAAGAACTATTCCTTGCAGGTCTATATCATACTGGTTGACAGACACTGCTCAGAGTGCTGCTTCAGAGCCATTCAGCTGTCATATTATCACCGGCCAAGCTCTGGCCGCCCCCTAGATGGCGGTGTTGCATCATCCAGTACAACTTATTTCTCACCTGGACTCTCATGCCTCTGTGAAGGAACACAAGAATCAGTTCTTAGTTTCAGTCCATTAATATATTATTGATTAACAATGCATGTATTATTAATGAGTAATAAGGTATCAATTCCTTCATTTACTAATGATTAGGACACTATCATAATGTTTCATGAAGTATAATTTTGAAATGAGTTACTGATGTGCATATGTTTTAGTTCTTCGTTCCATAAACCCTGTTACTGATGCGTCTAGCTTGGTGTTCGTCCTTGCCTTTGAGTCTTTGAATACACTAGTCCCCCTGAGTTCATACTGACTTTCTCTTTCTTCAAACAGCTCCTGTATGTAGGCTGTTAACTGTAGTTTATTTTTGGTGTGCTTTATTATGCAATATTATGGCTGTGACTGTTCAGGTCGACTAAATCTTCAAACGTGTTCACTAAAGGTAAAGTTAGGGTGTGTGTGTGTGTGTGTGTGTGTGTGTGTGTGTGTGTGTGTG
The DNA here is from genome assembly GCF_964188405.1 of Protomyctophum parallelum. NCBI lineage: Eukaryota > Metazoa > Chordata > Actinopteri > Myctophiformes > Myctophidae > Protomyctophum > Protomyctophum parallelum. Next base: position 10,752,146 of record NC_139699.1, read on the forward strand.
TGCAGTGCCCAGCCTTGAGTCGGTCGGATACACGGTTGTCCAGAACCGCCACAAAAGGCTCTGGACCTAATGAGCCTAAGGGCTCTAATTTGGTCCGAGCTTGCTAAAGCCATTATTTGGGGATTTAGCATTGGGGAAGGGGCGTTCCCCCACTAAAGTGGCTATTTTGGTCACCTGCCTAAATCCCTTAAACACTTCCCGTTACATTATGCATAGGTTACAATAATGAAACCAATCACCGTGGTACATGTCATTGCCTTTAACCCCTTTTGGTGTTTAAGCGTTATGTCATGCTTTAGCTATTGAAAAATAGCAGACCTACAAGCTGTGAGCTTCAGAGCTTGTAGGTCTGCTATTTTTGAAAAATCGTGAAAATGTGGCGCAAATCTTTGAATATACATTCTTTCAGAGCAAATGTTTTTTAACTCAAAACTTTGCTACTGGGGGGGGTCCCTGGATCTACATATTTCCAGATGGGGGTCGGTGGCAAAATACAGATATTTTTGGGAGTCCTTGACATGAAATGTTTTGAGAACCACTGACATAGAAACAAAGCTTTTTCAGTAAACTTTCAGGATTTATAAGACATTTTTAGAAACTGATCTCAGGTCAAAATGGGTTAAGAGATCCATTATCCATTACCCATGAATGCTGAGTGATATCTTGCCTTAAACTATGGCCCATGGAAGAGCGATGCTTTGCTGCCTTATGGAATACATTTATATTTGATACAGAGGTTGGTTTTGTGTGTCCAGTAACTCCTCTATCATCCACTCTGCCGGTCCGGCTGATTTGGCATTACGGCTTAATACGGGTGCTTTTAAACTCCGAAAAGCGTGCCAACACGCCCATGACCTCCATATATGGTCATGTCTCGTGAGAGTCATGACATGTCTCCATTATGGTCATGCCTCGTGACATCATGAAGACCCTTACATCTCCATATATGATGCCTCGTGACACCTCACACCCCCATGGCCATCTCCATATATATCACGGCACTGACCTCATCTAACCCTGGATAACCATACATGGAGGTGACTGGATCATCACCGGGATCTGCATATATGGAGCCGGGCCAGCAACTCTACATCTGACCTCAAACTTCAAACCCTTTGATCTCCATATATGGAGCTGGCCTGTTCTGACATTCCATATGTTGATCCTTCCCCCACCCCTCGTTCCTGTTCTGACATTCCATTATGTTGATCTGACCTCATCAAACCCTGTACACTCAAGACAAGTGTACATATATGGCCAGTACAGAATTCATTCTAGATGTTGATCTGACCCCCCATGCCAAAGTGCCAGCGCTCGCCCAGCAGTCTGCCGTCTGCCGCCACCCAGGCGGATGTGTGCTTCTCGCCCTCAGGGCGTCTTGCTGGTAGTTGACATTAATGCACGCCACGCACCCAGGCTCTTCTTCCTCCCCAATGTGTTCCTGAACCACTTGGAACCAATTGGTTTTTGCAAAAACCTAGACATGCATTTTATGACCAAAACACTTTTTTAGACCGTGGGCATTAATCAAGGGCCAGGTGCTATTTAATAGACAGCTGCATACATTTTCACAATAATTCATAACGGTAGGTTGCAGGTGCAAGATTGTTGGAGAAACATAAACACCATAGCAGACCATTCTTTTTGTTTAGTTTTCCAGCTTATCTCTAGTTGTGCTTAGCGCAATTTGTTGTTTAATATCTCGTAAAACACATTTAATAACTCACCTAAAAAAAAGGTGGCAGAAGGAAAATCGTTTTTCAATTGAGATTCCTTTTTTTTTTTTTTATGCAAATAAGTATTTTATTTTGTGTACACTTTAGGCTACATCCTGTGACAATGTGAACAACCAAGAACCAAACTACACTGCTTTTCAAACTCGTCCTCCTCAGGCTGACAAAAGAAGACCTTTTTGAGGGCGAATATCTACATTTCTATAAGCCGTTAACAAAATGGTTTGATCAAATCTTCCGGTTGCTCAGCTGAAGGTCACCAAAGTTTGCCTGATGTTATTTTGGAGACGGGCATTTAGAAAGTAATGGGTCTGCTGATTTCCTCTCGCTTTACTGTATGTACATTAACCCATTTTGGGCGGGAACCCCTGTTGGTGTTTTAAGCATTATGTTATACTTTAGCTATTGAAAAATAGCAGATCTACAAGCTCATAACTAAAGCTTGTAGTTCTATTTTTGAAAAATCGTTAAAATGTGGCACAAAACGTTGAATATATATTTCAGAGCGAAAAAAATTAACTCAAATATTTGCTTCTGGGGGGTCCCTGGAACGACATATTTTGAGATGGGGGTCCGTGGCCCAATAGAGATCCGGAATTCTGGGGGTCCTTGACATGAAAAAGGTTGAGCACCACTGACTTTCTTTTCAGAAAGATGTTAGGATTTAGAAGCCTTTTTTCAGTCTGTCCAAAATGGGTTAAATTGAATGCACTATAGATAATGGCATGGTATTGTGATGTGACATGACGATCTAAACGTCTCAGAGTCAGTGTTCGAGTAGAGATATGCAATAAGCATGAGTATATAATATATTTCTGTTAAATAATTAGAACATCAGCGTGACATGAAAACCACTCACTACAAATAACAACACTAGACCATTTTCACTATAATAATCTCCAGGTGGTGTCAGTGATGCTGCGCGCCATGAGGTGAAACATATTGTCCGAATGGTTCATTGAAAAAGGTTCCGCTATCCCTCCACTCGTGTTTTTGGCATTATCCGGTTACTCTGTTCGATGTTAACCCATTCTGGGCGGGAACAATTCTACAATTAATTAATTAAATCCTGACAGTTTTCTGAAAAACCCATGTTTCTATGTCAGTGGTGCTCAAACATTTACATGTCAAGGTCCCCAAATATATATGACATTGGCCGCCGACCCCCCATCTGAAAATATGTTGTTCCAGGGACCTCCCCAAAAGCAAAGATTTGAGTTAGAAACTTGCTCTGTAACCATATATATTCAAAGATTTCAGGCACATTTTCACGAATTTTCAAAAATAGCAGACCGACAAGTTCAGAGCTTGTAGATCTGCTATTTTCCAATAGCTAAAGCATAACATAATGCTTGAAACACCAAAAGGGGTTCCCGCCCAGGATGGGTTAAAACGGAGAGGTATGCCCTGCCAACCCGTCTCATAATAATGCCCTGCCTCGAGAGGCTTTTCATGATGCCGGTTCATCTGGCAGCCGGAAATGTCACAGAGCCAAAAGAAATGAAAAGCCGGCCACTGCTACTGTACAGTATATGCTCTTGACTACAGCATTGCTCACGTAGATGACCATCATACATTTATTACTCCTGGTCATCTTTTTTGATTTGATTTTATTTATTTTATATATTCATGATACAATTCATAGAAGAGCAGTACAGAATTATCGGATTGCACAAAAAGTCAGAGGACTTATTTCCATTGTGATCCAAATAAATGAATAAATAGTTACAGCATATGATAAGAAGAACATGTGTACCAACATTACAATACTAATGACATTTACAACCGGCCATCATAGATCAATAAACAAAATACTATATAAATAGATAAATACAGCACTATACTAACTTGCCCATCAGCCACTTTTTCAACATATCTTTTAAAAATGTTCAAAGACTGGGCAAATTTAATTTCCCTTGGGATTTTGTTCCAATCCTCCACCCCTGTATAAATGAGCTTCTACCTATCCTATATGTCTCAGGTTTGGTGGTTTAAGATCAGCTACATCATAGGCTGAATACATCAGATTTGACTCCAAACTATTTTAACTGTCTTCTAATTTAACTGGAATCCCTCTTTGAATGGCATGTTATAACGGTGGTGGTGGTGGCTATACGTTCACAACACCCCATCGTTGCCATGATGGTAAAAGTTAAATTAGGCTGTTCAGTCAGTGTGCAACAAGCCAGTCATTCACCTGATGTTGAGCCGTTGCCACGACCGCTAGAAAAAAATCACACCCGTGGGAACTGAGTGGTGCAACTCCCCTCTCCCCCTGCCCCCCTCTCTCTCTCTCTCTCTCTCTCTCTCTCTCTCTCTCTCTCTCTCTCTGTAATTAGCAGGCAACAGTGCAACACTATCTCTCTCTCTCTGTTTCTGGCACAACAGCGCCACTTTTGCCCCTACTGGTACGGATATTTCTGTTCCTTGGAGTGGTTGCACCACTCAAAAAAGTCCATGTTTACATTCGGTCAGCTAAGCTATTTGTGATAAGAACACGACATTCATGTGAACGTTGCATGCAATGGACATGACACCCATAAAAGGCTGTTGTTGACATGAATTGATTGATTGATTGAACTATTTACAGTAGCAACAGTTTGCAGAATTACAGTACATTTCACATGAGTGGACGACCCAATAAAGCATTTTTCGGGGGCCAGTTTCGAATTGCAGCCGTCCGTAGGTGCCCTTTGAGAGCAGTTTTGAAGGAGTCAAGGGATTTGCATGTCTTAATGACTGTCGGTAGGGCGTTCCACATTTTGGTGGCATAGGAGCGAAAATAATTTAGTCCCTTGTTTGTGCTGAATCTGGGTTGTACATGGTGTGGACTTCGTTAACATTAAGGGAGTATTTAGACAGGTACATGGTTATCTTGGTGGTGTATAGAATCTTGTGGAGCAGACCCATTGCAAGATGCTGTCGTGGCCCCTACATTTAGCCTTGGCCAGTAACTCTGAATCTCCGCTGCTTACAATACGACGACATGAGTTGACAAAAATGGTATTAAGATTCAAGATTCAAGACTTTATTGCCATGTCAACAGAGTTGATTGGAATTTGTTTCAGTGCACTAAAACTAAAATACATACGATACATACACATATTCACATCACATAATCAGACAGAACACGATACAAAAGTACAGACATCATATGAGGGGGACCAATAAATAAGAAGAATGCAAAACGTTACAATTCATGTTGAATAAATAAATAGCAAATTCATCACAGTTCATCGTTTTACAAAGCAGCTTCACGCTGTAAAGTGTGAGTGAAAAGAGGGTCAGCATTCAGGAGGCGAACAGCCTCGGGATAAGTGCTGTTCTTAAAGCGGGAGGTGTTGCACATTAGAGACCGTAGTCTCTTACCTGAGGGCAGGGGTGCGAAAAGAGAGCAGGCAGGGTGGGATGGGTCAGCGATCACCTTCTGCATCCTGCGCTTAGTGCGTTAACAGCTTAACTTTTCGTGAAACATGGCCTTCATAACTCTCTTCATTTTTCTAATATTTCTAATGGTCAATTCATGGTCAAATTCAGATCCATTGCTCAAACCACCGAGGAGAAAAATGTCACATAGACCGATACAGGCAAGGACAGGCAGAGCTTTATTCATTTTTATAGTAGCATATGAAAGGCCCATTCGATATTATCACATGCCCTTTTAATGTGTGTGGTGGCACGGGTCCACAATGCATAACGTACAACAGTGTCTGGATTTGCTACATCAGTGGTTCCCAATGTGGGGTCCGGGGACCCCAAGCAGTACCTGAGGGAGTTCCAGGGGGTCCCCAGCTAAATGGTAGTTTGTAACCAAATGGACCCTTATGGGTCTGCAACTCAGAGAGTGTACCATTTGGTTCCATTTGTACGCTCTCAGAGTTAAATTAACATTGATTTTACAATATAAATTGGGGGTCCAAGAGATAGAAATGCCATTAAATGGGGGGTCCGTAGACTAATGCATGTCAAACTGGGGGTCCTTGAAATTAAACGGGTTGAGAATCACTGCTAGAGCAAATCTTCTCTTATGGGGGTCCCTGGCATATCTTTTCTAACCCATTCTGACCGGGCACCCATTTTGGTGTCAGCATCATGTTATGCTTTAGCTATTTAAAAATAGCAGATCTACAAGCTCATATCGCGCCACCGAGTGGCGCGATACGAGCTTGTAGGTCTGCTATTTTTGAAAAATCGAAGAGCGACTGACATTTTTAGAATCTGATCTCAGGTCAGAATGGGTTCATCAGACCAGTGTGTGTCCGGCGGAAACCTCGTATGAATCTGATCTCAGGTCAGAATGGGCTAATGGGGGTCCGCGGGCTAATTAGTGTCAATTTGGGGGTCCTTGACATGAAAAGGGCTGAACGACTGCTCTAAACAGCTCTGGCCTGGAGGCTGCGCTCCGTTCACCACATGTCACCGCTCAGCGCTCGTCTCTGAGCAAGATGGCGGCGCCCGTCCGTGTTGGATGGAGGAGGGATAGAGAGGGGAGTTGCACCACTCAGTTCACACGGGTGTAATCTTTTTTTTATTACAAACTAGTGGTTCTACAACGATTCCTACATGGATGTTATCGTTTATAACGTAGGATGAGGTTAAACTGGACAGAGAGGTCTGCATATTAGAGGCTAAATTAGGACTCTAGTATTATCTCACCATAGTTTTGTCTGTCTAGAACTGAACAGGGTTTGATCTTTAACTTTCCATGCGGTCATTCATGAAGCAATAAGCCACGAGAGGTCTCAGGTTACCGGGTATTTTACAATGGCTGAGAGGCGTAGGCTCCCAGCCAACTATTACATTCACAAAAGTAGATACACTTTGCACACCAGACTCGACCAGAGCGAGCCACATCACTTCCTTGTTTTGCTCGGCAAGTATAGGCTATGTGACAGGAGAATAGCGCTTGATGTCTTTATGGGGCTGCCTGGAGCCACACATTCAGTCATATGAGCCGGGCGGTGCTTAGACGTCCACACGGCATGGGTTTGTAAGGAAATCAAGCGCTCCTCTTCCCCAGTACAGCTACAGAGCTGCGGAATCAGCTGGGAATGATATAAAGTGATTGAAGGTTGTGGGTTATCGGTGAAATTTACAACGTTCACGTGACGGTAACCAGCCAATCAGAATCAAGTATTGGGACTAACCGTTTTAGAAACATGCATATAGCGCTGCACGATAGGTGTTACCGATGCTACTAACGAAGGCTCTGTTCTGGTCAAACAGAGTCAGGGTGCTGCTGTTGGCTCACTGGAAACACCGCTAGACCAGTGGGTCTCAAAGTGTCCTTGAGTGGGTTCCAAATGGCCCCGTATGGGTCTGTAATTGAAGTTATTCTGCGTGCATATTAGGTGGTTAAAATGACAAAGATGATTATTTGTTTTAATATTGTCAGTTTTATGCGTTTGTTTTGGGTGGAAATTATGTTTGTATGATTTGTTTATTTGTTTATTTATCATTGTGCTTGTCGATGCTCTTATTGCTGTCCAAATAAAATGTTTGATTTGCCAAGTTTCATAAAAAAACAAATCAAATCAAATATAAAGAATGTAATAGTTTATTATTCGTGCAGCGCTGCATACTTCACTGGCGAGCACCGCCTGTCCTTCTGAGACGCAGCGAAAGATACTGATCATTAAAAAAAAAACACATTCCTTGAGGAAGCATGATAGGTTTCTACAAAGTGTTATTTTTATTTATTTTTCTGTTGGCTTAACCCATTTTGGCCCGAAATTTTAAAAATGTCTTCAAAATCCTGACAGTTTTCTGAAAAGGCTTATGTTTCTGTATCAGTGGTGCTCCATATTTCATGTCAAGAACCCCAAAAAATGATATGCAATATCCCCATCTGAAAATATGTAGTTCCAGGGACCTCCCCAGAAGCAAAGATTTTAGTTAAAATGTTCACTCTGTAATAATATATACGGTATTCAAAGATTTGAGGCACATTTTCCTGATTTTTCAAAAATAGCAGACCTACAAGAGCTTGTAGGTCTGCTATTTTTCAATAGATAAAGCATGACATAATGCTTAAAACACCAACAGGGGTTCCCGCCCAAAATGGCTTAATAGAAGTGAGTGCATGCCTGCAGGGGTATATGGGTGAGATTAATTTGAATTGGGGTTTGGGGGTTGTTGTGGGAGAGACAAATTTGGTTTAATTCAGTATTCTTTGGCAGCCTGCAGGGTTTAGGGATTATTTCTTCCCCGCCAACAGTGATATGGGTTCAGTTATGTGGTGTGTTAGGTTGTGTGCTGAACGGTACTTCCCTGACTTCCCCCGAAAAAGGAATTGGAAAATTCAAAAGTGAGTTGCGACTCGAGCACCCGGTTTGTTTTTTCAATGATTCCCTTCTTGCAGTTCGGCTCGGCGCCAAGAAATGGAGGCTATGCGTTATTTCTTCCTTGAACGGTACTTCCCTTGACAACATTTGGTCATCAGTGTGGCTGGGTTGGTAAATCTAACCACCCTAATACTGTAATACACCCACCAACTGCCTCATCTACAATACTGTAGCCCTTTTATACACATCACTTTACATACTGTAGATCAGGGGTGGGCAACTGGCGGGCCGGGGGCCACATGCGGCCCCCACCTTCACTTAATGTGGCCCTCAGGTTAATATCAGAATACTGATATAATATTGGTTTCAGGCAATTCCACAACATGCAAACATGACCTGCTTTAATTACTTCAGTCTAAATGAGTAGCTCAATGCTCAACACACGTATAATTAAAGGCATTTGAAATTACATAAAAATGAAATTTTCAGGATTCCAATTCGAATATAGCAAAAATAGCCGATCTGCGACACGTTTTGAGCTTGTAGATCGGCTATTTTTGCTACGACAGTAATATATGGCCCTAGGGAGTGAGTGTGGAAATATAGTGGCCCTCTCCATCGTCAAAGTTGCCCACCCCTGCTGTAGATTGTGCATTTCATTCACCCATTCATGCACCAATGGCGGGGGAAACCATGCAAGGCTCCACCAACCCGCACATCGGGAGACATTAGGGGTTCGGAGTCTTGCTCAAGGACACTTCGACACTAACTCTGGGGGAGCCCACAGGGATCGAACTGGGAACCATGTGGTTTCCAATCCGTCCATTATACTGGCCACTCTACCCACATTGGCCCCTGGATATACTGTAGTCAGACAAGTAAAATATCAACAATCATAGTTTTCTTTAAAGCATAATATTTTAGCTTTCTTTCTACTTTGCGTCTGGTACGAGCCATGTCTCCATTGGAAATGTGTTATTTAGCATACACTGGGTGGTTTTGGGTTTGGGAACTAATTAAGAGACTTGGCTTACTGAAATCTGAAGAGAAAAGAGGAGTACGCTGTTGGCTTCATCCATAGCCCTGGGCTCGCTCGAGGATGTTTGGCTGGTGGCTCTGAGGCAAAAAAAATTGCAGAAATGTTTTTGGTCAGTAATCAGTTATCTTGTTTATATGAAATGTTCGCCTAATTTAATTTAGTTCTGCTCCAGGGCTGTTTCTTCCTTCTTGAAAATGGGGCTAAATAATCACCGGCATAGTGGTAGGCTTTTTAACCAAGCAAAGCATAAAACAGCGTTCAGACCTGAATATATATACTGTATATATTCTCCTCGGGTTCGCCCTGTTTGTTTGCGCCACGCCCGTTTAGCGCAACTCCTCGTCTTTGCATTGACTTTGTATGTAATCGTGGCGCTCTAAAACCATCCAAGTCTGAACACACCTTTACCGGGAAGGTTGTATTATGATATACAGATGATGTCATTTACTATAAACACTAGCCCTTACCCGTTGTGAGATATTGCATCTTACTGCTTTGGCATCTTACTGCTACTAATAATACAAATAGCGACTTATTGATGACAATGTACAACTTCTATGATAATTACCCTGTGTTTTTGCGTGCTTGAATGAACCTAGTTTTGACATGACTGGCTATGCATACACAATCCTTACAAGATTCCTCACCTCGTGAATGGCTACTCTGCACATACTTTAGCCTCACATGAGCAGCAAAAAAATAAATAAAGAAATTACGAAAGCAATTTGTTCTCCTTCATCACCTTATCTGATAAACACATTTTCAACAAATTACTTTGCAATTGATTTTCTCATTAGTCATTTTGTGAGTGGTGTCTGCAGAGATGACTATACCAATCAAAAAAAGTGCTGAAAATACGTTCCCTCAATCACACGTTAACTACCACCAATAACATAGTTTTGATTGCATGCCATATTTACTATGCATCATGCCATTGATGCTCATTGTGATGAAAGCATAGGTCTATATTTGTAAAGGGAGGCGTGCGGTATTGAATTGATATTCCTGATTAGCATTGTATTCTGGGAAATGAGGAGCAGGCGTCGCTAGATAATTTGATGGGACAATCTGGCAAATAAAAAGATTGTGTGACAGCCCCTTTGAGTTTCGCATGCATAATGAAGTGGGGCATGTTCAGTTTGAAGCTGATGCTGGCGGTGCCCCTCGAATGCTATTTATTTTTTGATTCAGAACATTGGTATTTCAGTCATTTGATAATTCCAGTGATTTTCCAGAGATGTAAGATATACTACTGTATGTTTTGTACCGTTGTATTTGCTTATGTTCTTCCGTGTCTATGTGGATTGTGGGACTAAGCATATAGGATAAAGAACTTGGACCTGATTTGTTTTGTGCCTGTCTTGTCTTGTCTTGTCTTGCAGGGCAGCGTGAGAAGCAGTCATCAAATCTCCCCCCAGGAATTCCTCGGGGAGCTGAAGTCGGGGGCTGTGGACGAGCGCCTGTTTGCGTGTCTGGATTCACTGCGCGTCTCCCTCACTAGCAACCCTGTCAGGTGAGAATGGAAATGGCCTTTTTTCATACAGTACATGTAATATCTGCCCTTACAGTCGTCTGTCTAAGCAAACACACAGACAGACATGTGTGCCTTCATCCCTTCGGCACACACCCTTACATATATGATATGATATTCCAGAGGTCTTTCCCTCACTGAGTCAGGACCCAGTGACCCTCCCCTGGTTGCTTGGTGAGTCAGGACCCAGTGACCCTCCCCTGGTTGCTTGGGGAGTCAGGACCCAGTGACCCTCCCCTGGTTGCTTGGGAGTCGGGACCCAGTGACCCTCCCCTGGTTGCTTTTGAGTCGGGACCCAGTGACCCTCCCCTGGTTGCTTTTGAGTCGGGACCCAGTGACCCTCCCCTGGTTGCTTGGGAAGTCGGGACCGAGTGACCCTCCCCTGGTTGCTTGGGGAGTCTGATTTATGATTTATTCATATGTATTGCAGCCACAGCTGTATGTCGGTTATTCCCTTGCCTGATTTTTAATTGTTTGATTCATATCAGTAGTATCCCTGTTGCCTCCACTGCATGTTGTACCACAGAGATGACACAGCAGTCAGCAGGTGGAGGGGGGGGGGGGGGTTCAAATTCCACCATTCTCTCTACTCTCTACTTTAATTGCACCTTTCATGCTTTTATTTAAAAATGCAGGTCACATATACAGAGATACAGAAAGCCGCAGGCAATTGAGGGGCAGGCAATGAAATTGACAAGTTGCTTGCATTAAAATTACGCATGATTTTCAAGAGCCACTTTTTTCCATTACTTATGCCCTTGTCAGGTCCTTGCTTATTTCAAATCCCTCAAATCTTTTCTCATATGCATTTCGTCGTGTGTGTGTGTGTGTGTGTGTGTGTGTGTGTGTGGGTTTCTCCTTCATGGATTGCTGTGCTGTCTGGTACACGACAGATATTACATCTGTCTGTTGCAATAATGAAAGTATGAGCTCAGTGATAAATGGTAAAGATACTTGGTAAAGGAGTTTTCATTAATTTACATCAGCGACTTTGAAGAGAGCTTTGGGTCATTGTATACCTCTTTGTTCACTTTGTAATTGTCTGTTAGGCACGATCATTTCAATCCGGATACCTTGCAATATCACACAGTTCCTCTTATAGGGCTTGCCTATTTCCACTTAACTAGATTTTACACCAGTTTGTATTTGTCTCCACCAGGCCGAAGGCTTGGGGAGAGAGTATGTTTTGTACTCCGTCCGTCCGTCCGTCCGTCTGTGAACAGCTAATCTCCGTTAACCCGGTCGATGCCAAATTTTGCACACACACTCCCTGGATGCAAACGAAGAACCTCTGCCCCAAACTTTTTTGATATTACTCCTCCAGATTCTGTCCAGAAATCCCGCAAATCGTTACACAGTATCTCTATAGTCATGTGTTCAAGATGGATCTGTCCGATATTTCATATTCCATCCTATTTGGCTAACATAGGCTTTCAAAGTTTGCAGGATTGGCCCGTATATAAACACAATGTATTCTTTTTTATAGCTATAGCTTGACTGGTGTTAACCTTTTTTTAGAAAGTTGTTTCCTCTCGAACTGCAGTCCCTTCTTATCAAATCCCAAATCTGCAGACAGTGCAGCTTAACCTCACAAACACCTTGCTCTCTGTCTCCATGCAGCTACAGCACAGATGAAACTTTTAGTTTCGGCTCGCTGTACAGTCAAGAACTATGTGTACTGGCAGCTACTGTACTGTGCATAATACAGTATAGGTTGGAACTAAAAGATGATTCCCCTACAAGCCTCATGGCTCCTGTGCAGAACTGTACACATTGTTGCTGTGAATAGTACCCTAGCCGGTAGCACTTTACAATAATGACCCGTTATAAAGCATTTATAAACGTTTATAAGCAGTTTGTAGACTATTAACAAATCATTATTAACCTGTTTGTTGACATTCGTAAATGATTATTAAAACCGTTATAACTATGGTTACAAATCATTTATAAGGTATTAGTAAGTAGTAAACTATTCATTAATAAGCCATTTATATACATCTGTAAATGATTATTAAATCATTTATAATGACCCCATGATAAAGCATTTATAAACGTTTATAAGCAGTTTGTAGACTATTAACAAATCATTAACAACCTGCTTGTTTACATTTGTAAATGATTACTAAAACCTTTATAACAAATTTACAAATAATTTATAAAGTATTAGTAAGTAGTAAAACTATTCATGAATAAGCCATGTATAATACATCTGTAAATGATTATTAAATCATTTGTAACTGATGTTATATAATATATACAAGCTATTTGTATATTTGGGAAATGTGTTTGTTCATGTTTAACATATACTTTGTAAAACATTCCTAAAATATCTATAAATCCTTAGTACATGTTATTAAGTGGAGGAGGACAGTCATACTCGGATACGAGTGACCGCCGATGATGATGAAAGTGACGACAGTTCATCATTTACAACTGTCTGTTAATGTTTGTTCATGTTTAACATATGCTTTGTAAAACATTCCTAAAACATATATAAATCCTTAGTACATGTTATTAAGGTCCCTATAGTAAAGTGACGACAGTTCATCATTTACAACTGTCTGTTAATGTTTGTTCATGTTTAACATATGCTTTGTAAAACATTCCTAAAACATATATAAATCCTTAGTACATGTTATTAAGGTCCCTATAGTAAAGTGACGACAGTTCATCATTTACAACTGTCTGTTAATGTTTGTTCATGTTTAACATATGCTTTGTAAAACATTCCTAAAACATATATAAATCCTTAGTACATGTTATTAAGGTCCCTATAGTAAAGTGACGACAGTTCATAATTTACAACTGTCTGTTAATGTTTGTTCATGTTTAACATATGCTTTGTAAAACATTCCTAAAACATATATAAATCCTTAGTACATGTTATTAAGGTCCCTATAGTAAAGTGACGACAGTTCATCATTTACAACTGTCTGTTAATGTTTGTTCATGTTTAACCCAACATCATTTTATGTTGAAGATGTGTTGCATTGTGGGTAATCCTCAGTACAGAGGAACTCCATACTGAGGGTAAGATGGTCTCCTGTTTTCTCAGGCACAAACAAATTAATTACAAACATCTATGCTTCATATAAGTGGCCAGATATGCACTCATGTTTACATAGTGTTATTCAGTAACATTCGTTTTTGAGAATTCACTTACATGAAGTGTCAGTGAATTCTCATGTAACACAGGCTACACAGCACAGCTAACAGCTGTGCTAACAGCTAGCTAACATGCTAACCGTTTTTCAAACAATTAAATAAACAATGTCATATGATACCATGACATACAAAAACGAATGTTACTGAATAACACTATGTAAACATGAGTGCATATCTGGCCACTTATATGAAGCTTAGATGTTTGTAATTAATTTGTTTGTGCCTGAGCAAACAGGAGACCATCTTACCCTCAGTATGGAGTTCCTCTGTACTGAGGATTACCCACAATGCAACACAACATCTTCAACATAAAATGATGTTGGGTTAAACATGAACAAACATTAACAGACAGTTGTAAATGATGAACTGTCGTCACTTTACTATAGGGACCTTAATAACATGTACTAAGGAGTTATATATGTTTTAGGAATGTTTTACAAAGCATATGTTAAACATGAACAACCATTAACAGACAGTTGTAAATTATGAACTGTCGTCACTTTACTATAGGGACCTTAATAACATGTACTAAGGATTTATATATGTTTTAGGAATGTTTTACAAAGCATATGTTAAACATGAACAAACATTAACAGACAGTTGTAAATTATGAACTGTCGTCACTTTACTATAGGGACCTTAATAACATGTACTAAGGATTTATATATGTTTTAGGAATGTTTTACAAAGCATATGTTAAACATGAACAAACATTAACAGACAGTTGTAAATGATGAACTGTCGTCACTTTCATCATCATCGGCGGTCACTCGTATCCGAGTATGACTGTCCTCCTCCACTTAATAACATGTACTAAGGATTTATAGATATTTTAGGAATGTTTTACAAAGTATATGTTAAACATGAACAAACACATTTCCCAAATATACAAATAGCTTGTATATATTATATAACATCAGTTACAAATGATTTAATAATCATTTACAGATGTATTATACATGGCTTATTCATGAATAGTTTTACTACTTACTAATACTTTATAAATTATTTGTAAATTTGTTTTAAAGGTTTTAGTAATCATTTACAAATGTAAACAAGCAGGTTGTTAATGATTTGTTAATAGTCTACAAACTGCTTATAAACGTTTATAAATGCTTTATCATGGGGTCATTACAAATGATTTAATAATCATTTACAGATGTATATAAATGGCTTATTAATGAATAGTTTACTACTTACTAATACCTTATAAATGATTTGTAACCATAGTTATAACGGTTTTAATAATCATTTACGAATGTCAACAAACAGGTTAATAATGATTTGTTAATAGTCTACAAACTGCTTATAAACGTTTATAAATGCTTTATAACGGGTCATTATTGTAAAGTGCTACCCAATAGCCTAATAATAGCCAGTTGTATTGTTAGAGACACCTGACGCTCTCATTGTTTTCCTCTGCTGAGTTTGTGTTTGTGTGGGAACATAACTGTGGTCCGACACAGTGCCTGATTTGTTTTGTTATACCTGAAGAATGTTAGATGTTTTTGTCAACTTTATAATATCCAAATGTTATTTGGTTGTGGTTTTGTGTTTTGTCCGTGTTGTAGAAGATGCACGGCAACATGAACAGAGGTTTTGGCTTTTGTTTTTAGTCGTTCATTTTGAATGAGTAACTAAAAAATGTATTGTTTTATTATTCATTGAAATAATTCCTTCTATGCACAGAGTAAATCTGAGGCCCAATATTAATAGTTACCAGTCGCTTATCCTTCAAGGGTGGAGATTGTACTCTCAAATTAGAGTGTGTTGTGTGTATGAAGATGTGCAATTCTTTTTATATATATACTCTAAATATATCTGGCCAGGCCAGGGGACCTACCCATGCAGGGCGCTGTTTTTTCCATGACATTATTTATTTATATATAAATAAAATAAACCTAAACAAAAACATAAGAGTAACTGAAATGAATTGGACAGGCAGCCAACTAGTGCTGCATGCATAGGTGTCTGAATCTAAATCTCCATCTTTTATCGATTAATTGTTCAGCACCAATTCGTCTTTATTGACTAATTTCCTATTTTAGCTCCACACTTGAGGTCTGTGGGCTGGGTTCCCCCGCCCCCCCCCCCACCATGCTCCAGTGCAGGCCTATAGTCAGGCTTCTACAGTATTCCTTTCCTTTGCCACAGCTAGCAAACCATTTTGTTAATCTATTTAGGACTGACGTCAAAAAAAAAAAAAGTCTTCTGAAAGAATATATATTCAAAGATCTGTGCCGCATTTTCACGATAAAAAAGAAAAATAGCAGACCTACAAGCTCGTAGCGCGCCACTCGGTGGCGCGCTATGAGCTTGTAGATCTGCTATTTTTCAACAGCTAAAGTATAACATAATGCTTAGTTAAAACACCAAAAGGCGTTCCCGCCCAGAATGGTTTAACTCCATGTTTTCTGACTAACTCGGACAGGTACACAGTTTAAGTTAAATGCTTCGGGGGCAGAACAACAAGTCCCTCGACCTTGCCGGCCTCATGTATAAAACAGTGCCAGTGTGTTTGTTGTTCATGCAGTGAATGGTAAAGGTGGCGATAATATATCCTTGCATCATCTCCTCCTGACCAGCTGGCCCCGTTATGTATTTCACTGGTTATTATCTGTCCTCGTTGTTTGATCTCATATGGTCCTGAGCCCGCGGCTGTGGTCCACAGTTTGGCAGTACAGCAGTGTTGATTTCGGCGACTAAAACCGAGACGGAAAATGTTCGTCGACTACCTTTTTTCACTGACGAAAACTAAATGGAAACTAAATGAAAACTAAGCTATGATGACTAAGATGACTTTAGACTAAGACTAAAATGTATTGACAATTTCGTCAACAAATAAAAACTAGACTAAGATGTTAGGAAGGGACTAGTGGACAAGAGATCCAGTATGAGTCATTTTGCACTTGGTTGCATGCTGAAAATAGCCGATCTACAAGCTCACAAGCTTGTAGATCGGCTATTTTCAGCAAGCGTAAAATCAGTCATTATGACGGCCTCAAGGCCCGCCAAAATACATTTTAGTCGACTAAATCACATGTAGATTTAGTCGACTAAAATATTATGACATTTAGTCATTCCGGATGACTAAAATGTGACTAAAACTAAATGAAAACTATTAAAGAGACTATGACTAAAACTAAAATAGAAAATTTGCTGCCAAAAACAACACTGTAGTACAGTACAGTTACAATATATTCTGTGGTTGGCTCCCTCTGTGCTTATAGTCGGAGTCTCTGATTGGACAGCTGATTGATGTGAAGGTGTCTGATTGGACTCCGGACGGAGTGATGTTTCCATTACTGGCCTCGACTACCATGTCCGACATGGACTTGATCATTATCTTAATATCTTTTCTTTCCTTTTTCCCCAATTCTGGCTTTTCTGTTCCCATTTTTTACACTCATCCAGACTTTTGTATTATAATAATTTAATTAAATCATTCCATCTACTAATAATAGTAGATGAAAGTAGCAAGTAGTCAAACTCTTAATATTTTATTTCTAACTATACTATTCTGTATAACATGAAGCATGTCTGTAAAGTTAGTGCATGTAGGCTTATTGAAGTAGAGGGACAAGGGGGCACGGTGGCACAGTCTGTAGTGCTGTCGCCTCACAGCTAGAAGGTCCTGGGTTCGATTCCCGCTGGGGACGCTGTGGGTGCTCCTCCGCGTCTTCAGTGCCCATACCCGAGGCGGGGTTGGCGAAAGGGCCTTTCTGTGTGGAGTTTGCATGTTCTCCCCGTGTCCCCTAGGGTAGGTACCCTCACATGTTCTCCCCCGTGTCCCCTAGGGTAAGTACCCTCACATGTTCTCCCCGTGTCCCCTAGGGTAGGTAGTAGGTACCCTCACAAAACATGCAGTAATCCTGGTCTCTAAACTACCTCCCCCTGGCCAGCTGGGGAGCCTGATGGAGGGGAAAGGAACTGGTTGGAATAACGTGTTCCTTCCACTCGCTACGTCCGGCCAGGGAAATTCCCCCCCCCGTCAGGTGAAAAGAAGCAGCTTGGACTCCTCATGCATAGAAGGAGGCATGAGGTCAGTCTGCTGCCCCCCCCCCCCCCAGGTTGGCAGAGGAAGTGTAGCGCCCAGGATTACATTAGATAATTGGCACTGGGTGAAAAAAACTGGGTTGCAAAATCGTGGGATAAAAATTATTAAAAAAGTAGAGAGACAATGCATTGTATAAATAAACTATGAACTGCTATGCTTAGAGAACAGCACACGTTCACGTTACCAGAGACTCGTGCAACAATAGATTAGATTCAGTGTTATACGAAATGGTCTGTTAAGCCGTGGTCTTAACCATTCGCCCGCTCAGGATTACAAAAGAGTATTTATGTATTGTTTTGTTTTTCGTATCCCCCACCTGCTTCCAAGTCTGGATCAATATGTGATGGAATGGAATGAGCTCTTTCTCCTGATGGCTAAACCATTTCTTTCAAGGAAACGTTCCGTATTGCAACCATGTATAGCTAGCCTGCAATTGCAGCTGTGTTAATACAAAGTCAATACCCAGCCCTTTACGGCCTCATCCAGAAATCTAACCCCCATTGGCTTTCCCCCAGTCCCAGTGGTTTATGAGGACACTCCAGTGCAGGAGTGCCAGTATATATATATACGTGAGATGAGTCACGGGTGATAGCAGCTCACTCCCCTTCATAGTACCCCCATCTTTCTCTTTGCTTCAACTCTCTCATCAGGCAACATTGGCCCTCTCTTTCTCTTCTCATTCATCTTAAGAGCAAGACATGGCTCTCACTCCTCTGCACCCTCTTCTTTCAGCCCAGTCATCAGTCCCTTAATGCTGTCTCAGTCCCCCCTTGCCACTCATTCTCCAACTCCCATCACACTCCTTCACCTGCCCTTCTCTGCCGGTTTCATCTCCGTTCACGACGGCCCATTAACAACATTCCACCCCTTTAAAAGTCTTTCCTTGCTTATGCCCCCTTTATCCTCTCTATCCTTTATCTTATTCTCTCGACCTCGGTTCGCACCAACAAGCCTCTCTAGTTTCTACTCTGTGTCAAAATAATCCTGTCTTGTGTGTGTGTGTGTGTGTTAGTGTCCCAGCAAAAAGCCCACTAGCCCAGGATGTAATGTAAAGGCCATAATTTCCCCTGAGTCCAATAAAAACAGTGGCCCCCGTCTCACTTCGCTCTACAGGGGATTGCTTAGTCAAGGTGACAAATCTACAGCACAGATATTTCTTCAGATATTTTCTTATTTTTTTCCCCCACAACGTCTCCTCATTCCACTCTGTTTCACCTTCCCGGAGATCTCAGCAATATCCTGTGAAATGTCCTGTAGCAGAAGAAACCAATGTTGATAATGGATGAGAATCCATCAGGGTTGTGTTACCACTGTTTTGGTGCACATTTTGACCTGAGATCAGATTCTAAAAATGTCTTCCTGACAGTTTTCTGAAAAAGCTATGTTTCTATGTCAGTCGTTCTTCAATTTTTCAAAAATAGCAGACCAAATTCATTGACGAGGCTACGAGCGCCGGCTTTTAACCCATTCTGACCTGAGATCAGATTCATACGAGGTTTCCACTGGACACACACTGGTCTGATTAACACATTCTGACCTGAGATCAGGTTCTAAAAATGTCAGTCGTTCTTCGATTTTTCAAAAATAGCAGACCTACAAGCTCATAGCGCGCCACTCGGTGACGCGCTATGACCTTGTAGATCTGCTATTTTTCAATAGCTAAAGCATAACGTAATGCTAACACCAAAAGGGGTTCCCTGCACCCAGAATGGGTTAATCCAATCTGTCACTTTAAATGAATTAGGCTGTTAAAACACCCCGAACGAGCATTCAATCAGGGAGCCCAGCGATTTGCAGCTACGGAGCCGCATTTCAAAGTCCACCAGCCGCCATCTTGAATGTTGCTGAAGTAGCTAGATGTAGCCAAAACGCTCCCGAGGCGATCGACAACAACGGGAGGTATGATTACTTTAACGCGACTATAGCGACGGGACCGCGATGGGCCGTCAACAACATAATCTTTGGTTAGAAATAGAATTGGACGGATTGATTTAGATCAAGAGTTATTCACGTTTTTAGATTTTCGATCTCATCCACTAAAATGGGGGCGGGGGGGGGGGGGGGTTACTTTGTATGACATCCCAACCGTATATGACATCAAATGTTGCCCAACAGGCGCTCCCAGCCTGTGGAGCGATGCGCTCGGTTATGATAGAACCAAACTCCGCACCATGGGGGACCGGGCCTTCTGCTCAGCTGCCCCTCGGCTGTGGAACGCCCTCCCCGACCACCTGAGAGCACCACAGTCCGTGGACGCTTTTAAAAAGGGACTAAAGACCTTTCTCTTTAGTAAGGCATTTGCCCAGTCGGACTTTTAAGCTGCCCTGTGTGCTGTTTTTAACTGTTTTTTATTCTTATTTCTTTTCGTATCTTAATTTTTTCTGCCTGCCTGTAGCACTTTGAGATTTGTTTCAAATGTAAAGTGCGTTATAAATAAAATTTATTATTATTATTATTATGATTATGATATCATTAATGTTCCGTCCTGTGATTAATCTCCGTCCTGAGCGCTGAGCGTATAAACTATTTGATGGGACGGAGACCTCCGTTTATGCCACTCGGGGTGTTTTAAATGGTCATGTACACATCTCCTCCTCTATATGGATATTATTTATATTATTAAAAAAAAAAGAAAAAACGTGTTGAGATTGAGATGCTGAAAGAAATGTTGCACGCCTCTAGGGGTTAGAACAGTGAAATGGAAGGTTGTTGATACTTGATCTACGGTGTCAACATCTGTGTGAAGCATCGGCGGAGCACGTGAGTCATGCCCTGTTCGTGCAAGTCTTGCATCACATGATGTCTCAAATTCATTGACGAGGCTACGAGCGCCGGCTTTTAACCCATTCTGACCTGAGATCAGATTCATACGAGGTTTCCACTGGACACACACTGGTCTGATTAACACATTCTGACCTGAGATCAGGTTCTAAAAATGTCAGTCGTTCTTCGATTTTTCAAAAATAGCAGACCTACAAGCTCGTACGAGCTTGTAGATCTGCTATTTTTCAATAGCTAAAGCATAACATGATGCTAACACCAAAATGGGTTCCCGTTCAGAATGGGTGAAGAGTGGAGTTCTCAATAATACAACCCAAATCGTGACATACAACTTGTCCATGTCTATATTTTCACAGGGCTTATATAAAAAAGATTGTGTGTATTTTAATTGTATTGTATTAACTTGGCTGAATGTAAACGGAGGAAATGACCCAAAACTCAACGAAATGGAGGTGAACATATCCCGATATTCACTATACCTAGTGAATTACCCAGGTTAGTTCGTAATAATTCGTCTTCCAAGATGCTGTTTGGATAATTTTGCACAAACAAATAGCCTAAAGCCTATAAAACTACACACAAATGTATCTGGTTATTGAAAACTCAAGCGATGTGACCTAGTACAGGAAATCTATGGAAAACACGGGATCAACCTCAAACTAATTCCAAAAAAACCTAAACTCAGCTGATTTTGTATCTTCAATATATCCTGAATAACAGAATAAAAGTTGCCTGGAATTGTCTGAGCGGAAAGTGTTGAAAATAGCCTGTACAGCATGGCCACCATATACATCCTATATAAGGCAAATATTTTCTAGATTTCCTTTTGCTTGAAGTAGCATGTGTCATGTCAAACTAGACTAGAGGTTTTTCATGATGCTGAATTGTGGCTATGGCCAATAATTGGCCTATTTAGCCCAATGAGTGTTTTTATGCAAAACTAATGCTTGGAATGGATTCAGCATCATGAAAACCCTCTAGTTTGACATGTCACATGCTATTTAACCCATTCTGACCGGGCACCCATTTTGGTGTCAGCATCATGTTATGCTTTAGCTATTTAAAAATAGCAGATCTACAAGCTCATATCGCGCCACCGAGTGGCGCGATACGAGCTTGTAGGTCTGCTATTTTCGAAGAACGACTGACATTTTTAGAATCTGATCTCAGGTCAGAATGGGTTCATCAGACCAGTGTGTGTCCGGCGGAAACCTCGTATGAATCTGATCTCAGGTCAGAATGGGTTAAAGCAAAAGGAAACTTAGAAAAACATTTGCCTTATATACCGTACGATGTCTATGGTGGTTATACTGTACAGGCCATTTTCAACACTTCCCCCCCCAGGCAATTAGCCCTTCACTAAGTCCCTCCCCAACCCATCCTTGTCCAATAGGCACGTTAGCAGCGAAGAAAGCTTGACCTGCATAGCAACCGTTGCTATACTATTTGGATTGTCATTCCTTGGACAATGGCTTTTTGGGGTGGGATTTAGTGAAGGGCTAATTCCAGCTAACTTTATTTCGGTTTTCTGTTCATTGAAGATACAAAATCAGCAGAGTTTGTTTTTTTGCAATTAGTTTGAGGTCAAATTACATTATTACTGCAACCCCGACCACTTTGCCGTGATATTTACGATGCTATAGCACTTTTGACACACTGATGGAGTATTTTATAGTACATTATGGGTTGTATATTGAGAGAGCAGGTATGTGACATTAAAAAGGACAAATCAAACATATGGGACACTTTATTAAAACACAAGAAAAATCGCTACAGCCTCAATAATCAACCAGTGAAATTGGGCTATTTCATGATAACTCTCATAGGGATTGCATTGACAGCTGCAGTACACCGTTCTAACAGACCTGAAGTGGGGCCGCTGTCTCATTTTGGGGGGCGAGACATTTGTATTCCCTGTGTGTGTCTATCCACTTATTTTTGGTCTGATCCTCCCTGATTGCTAATGAAGCCCTCCTCCTGCCAGTGCCCTACAACCCACAATGGTTCATGGCTGAAAGCGCAATGATGTGGGTGGGAAGGTACAGAGACTTCATTATGTTTTGGAGAGCCTCTTGAGCAGTGCTGTACTGCTGTGATGGGCTTTAGACAATTGGGAGAGGGGTCCTCATTTATGTTGAGAGCTTTTAATCATGTCAAATATGTCCTCCCAGAGCCCATGGCTCTGATTTTGATTGTAATTAATGACCGTCATGATAGACAAACACTGCCAAAGACTGATGGCTTATTATGCCCATTAGCCAAATGCTTAGGTTATATAAGGTTGTTTCATAGATCAAAGGGTCACTTTCCCCTGAATTAAACCAGAGTCATTCCCTCTCAGATGTATTTCTCGCTGCGTTTAGCCCACTGCCGTTATATCATACCATTTGAAAACATGATTATAGTGTTTTGTCCAGATGCATTTGGTCATTAACTAATTTCCAAGGACATCGTTTGACATACGTTTTTGGAAAGCCCACACCGCCAAGGACGTCATTTGACATAATTCCTTTTATTGATGCGTTGTTCGCTATCGTATGAGTCACCATTTTTTCTGGGACTCTTTGGAGCCACCAGAGATGCCCGCGAGTCTTGGAGCTATATATAATAAGGGTGAGAAGTTCGGTCACACGAGAGAGACTCGGAGTAGAACCGCTGCTCCTTCGCCTGGAAAGGAGCCAGCTGAGATGGTTCGGGCATCTGGTTAGGATGCCTCTCGGGCGCCTCCCTAGGGAGGTCCTCGACGCACGTCTGACTGGGAGGAGACCCCGGGGCAGACCAAGGCGCAGTTGGAGGAAACACATCGACTCACTGGCCTTGGAACGTCTCGGAATCCCCCAGGAGGAAGTCACTAATGTTGCTCTGGAGAGGGAAGTCTGGAGCACTCTGGTGGATCTGTTGCCCCCGCGACCCATCTACGGATAAGCGGTTGAAGATGGATGGATGGAATTTAATAATTCATTTATACATTATAGCCTAAGGCTGAAATACAGTTGTGATGATCTAGTGTACACACCCAACAGAATGAATGTTTATCAGAATAGTATAGCTACATTCAATTCAATCAATCAAATCAACTGCGCACTGCTGTGTTCAGTGCGTAACGAGAACGCTCAACCGCAGACATTTCCCGTTGGTCACAGTCGTTGGCCGTTACAGTTCCAACCTTCTCATGGTTCCATTTCCAGGACAGGAGTGAATAGCCTGAACGTCTCTGAAGTAGGTAGATCTCCTCTTAGTTTCCACTGAAGTAACGGAGTTATGATAATGTTCAAGTAGTGTCTCCGTTCGAAAAGTTAACCCTTTTTCATTATCCATCTTATTCGTGCAATGGTCCAAGACAGAGCTAACAGCTATATTGAGGGGGAATGGTATGAAGCAACACTCCACTCACCCTGTGTCACTATCCTCACTGATTTGTGCTCCACTTCCACTAAGCAAAAACCCCTTACAAATAACACTTTGGTGAGTGTCTCACTCCTTATATGGGCACAGTTTAGGACACACTTTAAGTATAAGGAAGCCTCATCTTGTCTCCCACTAGTGTCTAATGCGCCTTTTCCACCTTCACTTATGGATACAGCGTTTCAATTATGGGCCAGGAAGGGGTTAAAGCGGGTGAAGGATGTGTTTAAAAAAAGGGTCGTTTATGACCTTTGAACAGTTTTTTTCAGGTACTTACAAGCACGGGATTTTGTCAAGAAATATGTCGCTTCATTTCCTCTACTTCGGGCAGATAAGTGGCTTGCCGAGTGGCTGGAGGGAGACCCACATCAGAAGGGAATGGTGAGCTTGTTATATAGCGATATTCAAGAGATGGCATCTCCGTCTCTGGAACGAATCAGGGAGTCATGGTGTAACGATATGGGACTTGAGATCCAGGACGATTCTTGGCAAATGGCAATTAAAATAATTCATTCTTCTTCTGTCTGCATCAGACATGGGCTACTTCAGTTCAAAGTGCTTCATGGGTTACACTTCTCCAAGAGCAGACTTGGCTGAGATTTATCCAGATGTAGATCCGATTTGCTCCAGATGCCACCAGGCTCCAGCCACTCTCTGTCATTATGTTCTGGTCGTGCCCATCATTATCACAATTCTGTCTTTCTGTCTTTGAGACCTTCTCTTACATCTGTGACAAAGAGATCAGTCCTAACCCCTTCATTGCTGTGTTTGGGGTGGTCCCGACTCCCGGGTGAAATGACGGCATCAGTTGTCCAATCCGACGCCATAGCCTTCTCCTCCCTATTGGCCCGACGCCTTATTCTGTTCAATCGACGCTGGGTCGGAGATGTGATGGCACACCTAAAACTTGAGATGCTCAAATATTCTACCAGGGGCTCCGCCCAGAAATTCTATAAGGTCTGGCAGCCATTTTTAAACGACTATTTTAAACAAAACTTCCCGGCTGAGAAAGTTCAGGTGTAGGACAGCTGTCTAATAGTTTAACTATTCTTGTATGGCAAGTGGCGATCTGTTTGAGAACATTGTAATGTAATGCAATATGATATAACCTTATTACCTTTATGTTTTTATTTCACTTTATTTTATTGTGTGTCTGTTTTGGTCCTGTATTTCAGTCTTTTTTTATTTACTTATTTTTCTTAATGTATTGTATGCTTATGTGTAGACTAGTGGTGTATATGTATGTTGGTATGTCTTGTTGTGTGTAAAGAAAACAATAAAAACAATTTAATAATAATATCTCTCGTGGTCAGCACGTTCCCACTAATGGTGACGTGCGCTCCTACCTCTTTGTTCATATTTGAAATATTTAACTTACATTTTTATAATGAATAGAAGTTCAAAGGCAGTCAGATAGGAAATCGACCTTGCCCGGATATAAAGTCATTATGTCATAGATACATCATCCGTGACATCATAGTCACCTGAGGCCACACCCTCATTGAACCTGTTGGTAGTCATGGCTTCCACTTCCCACCTTACGTTGTGTGCGAGTCCTGACGGATCCAGATCGTGCTGAATAACTGCTAGCTTGCATATCGTCTTCAGACTACTAGCAATTCCTAAGTCTAAGATGTACAGGTCATCTGTACAGTCGTAACCACCAAAGAATATGACACGATCCCCCACAATGCAACAACACATCCTATGCAGCCCGCACAGGATTTTTCCTTTCGCCTTAACCTTCGTCCAGGAAAGGGTCTCCGGGCTGAATTTCCACAGATCATTGAGGGTAGTATTATTCATGTTCATGCCTCCAATTATGTACAGCTCTCCATTGTAGGCAAAGCCTGAATGACACCAGCGTTTTTCTGGAGGATTCCGTGAAATCGGTGTGTTCAGCCAGAGGTCGGTCTCTGTATCAAACACTCTAAGGCAGTTGTTGCAGTAGGAGGCGCTGCCCCCAAATACAAACAACTTTTTCCCGATGACAGTGGCAGAGTGACATTCTGAAGCGAGTGGTGGATATCCTCTGGTGTTAATCAAAGTCCAAACCATTGTGGTGGTGTCCAACTTGTACATGTCTGTATATAGCACGTACATGACCTTCCCCAACACACAGGCTGAGTGGAAGGAACTCGTCTCTGGAACAGTTCCGGAGGTCTTGGGCTTGAACCACCTGTGGGTGTTGACATCGAATCCATAAAGAATGTTGCAGTTTTCGTCTGCGTAATTATAACCCCCCCAGATGTAGATGATATCCTCTATCAGCACAGCTGTGTGTCCCCACAGGGGACTTTCTCCTTTTCCAGTCGTCACCGGGGTCAACTTCCTCCAGTGTAAAGACACGGTGTCGAGGACGTGAACATCAATCTCATCCTTGTTGACGTCACTGCACCCTCCAAACGAGTAGACTTCTCCTCCTACGGCAACGGCAGCATGACAGCCTTTATTGCGGCCTTTGTTGAGATGCAGCGTCCAGCAGAACATTTCTCACAAGCGCTCCTCCAGGGATGAAATTAAGATTCCTCAAGTGTAATTTGGGACTTCCGTCAAGAAGAACCAGGTAAAGGCGTCAAGTCAAGATCGAGTTGATGAAATCTGATGACAAAGTCTCGGCGATATCTGTAAATGGTATGCAATTCTGGTATCTTTACCTGGACACTGCGTCTCCTCTCCTTTTATACCATTGGTTGGACTGTCCGTGTCATCCCAACATGATGTCATGATTTATCGTCGATATCCATAAATGGATTTCCAACGTCAGCCATGTCCAACTATGGCGTGATGTCAGACTTAGTCAGACCCATCTGTCTGTGTCCCTCTTATGCCCATATATGGAGATTTCTGTATCCGTCTATATGTGTCCCTTTATTCCTATATGGAGTTCTGTGTCAGGCATGCCCAACTATGGAGTATTGTGATGTCAGAACAGGCCAGCTCCATATATGGTCCTGGGAGGGCCCTGACCAGAGCCCGGGCAGAGGCCTTTTGTGGTGCTTCTGGACAACCGTGGGTCCGACCGACTCGACACTGGGCACTGCACCCCCTGTGGGTTTGTGGAACGCACATGTCAAATTTGAAATCAGTGGGACGAACTGTTATCGAATTATGTCACGTGACACACACACACACCCACACCACAGCCTCCTGGGCGTCACGGGGCAACGCGAGAGAAAAGCCACCACCACTCACTAAACAACTGAATCATAACAAAGAAAAATATAACGGTGGCTGCCGTTACAGGTGGTTTCCTCCCGACAGCAGTGCGTGCGCTGGAATTTAATTTAATTTTATGTGATGGCTCTCATTAATAATTACTTGCGCAAGCAGAGCGCGCAAGTACTAGTTTCGCCCAGGATGATAATGACTACTTGTGCCTGATACGGCAGTAGTGCCAGATTACATACATGTATACATAGGAGCATTACCTTTAATCCTCCCAACACTAAAACATATCGTCATTACGTCACCATCAAAAACCAATTACACTCCTTTAATCCACATCTTTATTACGTCATCATTGAGAGCTAGTTATACCAGTTATACCCTGACGTCATATGCTGGGACGGTGCATACGCATCAAAAGTGGCACAAAGTAACCACAGTATACCGCTAATCAACTTACAAATTACATATACATATACACAGACGCATTTAGTAATATCACTATAGTCCAAGATTAAGTACATTTAAAGCAATTGGCAATTTAAATTAATTAAATAATTATACTGTATACGTGATAACATATTTTATTTCAGTTTATATACCTTTTTTTTCATCGGATATCGATGATTTCTTTGAGAAACTAAAAAGGGATCCAGAATAATTCTAAATCGATAAAACTGTATTTCTTTTATAGATATAAACTTGTACCATACTTCATAATACTACTTTTTTACATGCATAAATTAGGTAGGTAGCAAATAGCTAAACCTAATAATTCAACATTTCAAACGTTCCTTCAGAGAATCTGACAGTACTTGGGCGCTCTGCTTGCGCACTAGTAGGCCATTTATGGCCTACTAGTTAGCCCTACAAGCAGAACCCAATGATACTGAAGTTTCTGACATTTTTTAGACCCAGACCATGGGGTCCTGTTCCACCTCCACCCTGCCACCGGGTACGCACACATAAATAAACGTAAATACCTTCGGATACGTCCTTCTGCGCTCTTTGGCGGCTTTTTTTCGTTTGAGGGCTTCTGAATGTGTGAACTTTAAGTACCTATAAATACCGCTGCAAATATCTCCTGTGGCGCGGAAGCCGTTAAGTATTTTTAATCTTTGTTTGACCGATTTGGTCGCTTTGATTCTTCTTTTCCTTCCTTGTTTATTGACACCTCATTGTACCGCCTATCTGGCTAGCTAGTGGCGCTATAGCTATGACAGAGCAGATCAGAGGCAGGAACGTAGCCGGCACAAGCCAACCCCGCAGCGGGAGGCGGTACAATAAACGGTAAATAAACAAGAAGAATCCAAGCTTCCAAATCGGTCAAACAAAGATTAAAAATACTTAACGGCTTCCGCGACACAAGAGAATTCGCAGCGGTATGTATAGGTACTTATAGTTGACACCTTCAGAATAACTCAAACGAAAAGAAGACGTCAAACGGCGCAGACACGATGTTACCGAGGATATTTATGTCCGCGTTCCAACATTCCCATACGAAAACAAAGTAACGCACAGGGACCCTACGGGTCAGCCCGGTTCGGTTCGGATTGACCCAGGGGGTTCCGAGAGGGGCTAGCCTACTAGTGTGCAACAAGCAAGTAGGCACTCGACAGAGTGCAGTTCTAATTACCATTAGTTTAACGGATTAGCATAACACCCCATAGCCCCATTCAATTCAATGCAATTCATTGAGGGCTTATGGTAGGGGAAATAGCCAATAATTCGCTTTTGCACAAAAGAACACCTTGACCTCTTTGTTGGGGACGTAACAAGAAAGCCTTTTAGTATGGAAATCTCCTTTAACACTAAAAAAAAAGAAAGCAAAAAAAGAAAACGGCTGATATTGTAGATTTAATCTACTGAAGTCCCATTTTGTTCAACCAGAATGTAAATTGCGGCAATAAATCACGTTGGTCCATTTTGTCAGTGTTATCAACCACTTGTAGACCAGCCTTGAACCCCAATGACCTCGTATTGACCTGCTCTTCATTTTCACTCCTCTGCTTTGCTGCTGATCTCTCCTTTTGTTACAATCCCTAATCCAGGTTTCATGAAATAGTCCGCAGGTCTGCTCTGTTGCATCGGTGAATAAACAAAACGCTAACACTGTTAGCACCAATGAGCTAACGCACTATGCGGACCCCGTGGCTGCGCATGCGCAATAGCGCCGGAAACAGCAGCCGTAGACTCACTCGCACAGTTTCCAAAAAAACCCCGCTAATAAACAGCTTGAATTTCTGAATAGTTCATTCCTGAGTGTCTGCACGTGTAATGCCTGTGTGTGCAACTTCAAATCAATGGGCTCTACGAAGCCAACACTTCCGCGTTCAGTTTGGGCCACCAGAACGCTTCCGGTCGGCAGCCACTCGTTCACTGTGAACGTACGGTACGGTCGTGATTTTGTAGGAATACATTTCAGTATTTTAAATCACACTACTTCATTTGACCGAGTGGCGCGCTACGAGCTTGTAGGTCTGCTATTTTTGAAAAATCGAAGAACCACTGACATAGAAACATAGCTTTTTCAGAAAACTGTCAGGATGTAGAAGACATTTTTAGAATCTGATCTCAGGTCAGAATGGGTTCAATCTCTGGGAATCTCTCAATGGGAGTGCCTCGTGGAGTTCTCGCAGTTGTTACCGGAAGTGTTGGCTGCTTAGAGCCCATTGCTGAACCCACAGAGGAGGAAAAGTGTTGGCTGCTTAGAGCCCATTGCTGAACCCACAGAGGAGGAAAAGGGATTCCTCAGGTCAGCAGATTAACGGAGGCATCAGGCAGCCTTGTCATTGCCCTTTGTGTCATCAGTGACTTGTTGTCATTGCCTTACATTACATGTGCAATGCATTACATTTGGTTGTCACCTCTCAATGTTTATAATGTTGACAAAAAATAATTACAGCAGCAGTTTTTTTTGTTGCTTTCCAATGAAAGCTGCTTCAGCTCCAGCTATATTATTATAGTGTAAAACGAACATGTATGAAGAGTCTTATTGAAGCCTGCATAATTGTCAGTTTTTCTTTTTTGCCTGCGGGTGAATTAAAACAAACATTATACTTAACATAGGCGGTTTTTACTTCTGGTTCACGGGGGTTGTGCATTTTTCTCAGAATAAAAAGATATAAGTGTCAAGGCGGGCGGAATAATAAATAAATTAATATCTGGCAGGGGATCAATTTGTTAATGCCTGATGCTTCTTTTCAATGATTTGGCATATATACAGTATACCTGCAACCCTTTGTTGACTCTTGTCTCCTTTTTTCGAACAGCGGGACATATTTTTTTAGCATGCATCTCTTGCTCGCCCGCCTCCATATCCTGGAACAAGTGCACCGTGTTCCAGCAGGTTATGTAGACAGGCTTATAGGCTCCCTTATCAAGGTTCTGCTGGCCGAGCAGACAGAAGTAATTCTCTGCTTCATATACAGGTTCAGAGTCTTACCCTGTGACTCCATGCACTGACCCCAGGTCTGCTTCACCTACCTCAGCCACGCTCCCTTTCTCTCCTCCGATGAGGGCCCACAGGGCTAGCCCGCATCGCCAGCCAGCTGGCTACGGGGTGTAATTGTATTAAATGGATGTGATAAATGGATCTGACAAACAAGTGGAAATTGGTTTTTGATATTATATTAAAACTGACCTTCAGGTTTAAGTCCCCAGATTTGTTATTTTGTCAGTATAGCTATTCAATAGAGTGAGCCTTTGGGGAGTTTGGGCCCCCCCCCTTCCTGTTGTGTTTAGTAAACATGGGGTGGGACGGCCTTGTCTGTCTATAGCACGGCCCATAAAGATGAGTACACAGCCCCAAAACAGATATTACACACACACACACACACACGCACACGCACACGCACACACACGCACAAACAAACACAAGTTTAGCTTTTTGCCTGGGGCAGTGTGAATCATTTAAAGTATCTCTGGCTAATGAGACAAATATGCCTTAAAACATTATACTTATACCTCCATGACTAAAATTACAAAATAAAAAACATCTTAAATATTTTACTTATTTCATAAATTGCGAATCTTTCACTCAATAGGGACTGCTCCTGTCGCACGTTGATGACGTCCTATGCACATGTGTGGTCCAGCCCTATGGAATTATGGAATGCATGTGCTAATAAAAAACAAGTAATACTTTCTAAAGTTAATATGAGCATCAAAGCAATATTTTTAATATGTGTTATTAGCACGTGCATTCCACACTTATTAGCCAGGGATCCTTTTTCCATCCATCCATCCATCTTCAACCGCTTATCCGTAGTCGGGTCGCGGGGGCAACAGCTCCACCAGAGTGCTCCAGACTTCCCTCTCCAGAGCAACATCAGTGACTTCCTCCTGGGGGATTCCGAGACGTTCCAAGGCCAGTGAGTCGATGTATTTCCTCCAACTGCGCCTTGGTCTCCTCCCAGTGGGACGTGCGTCGAGGACCTCCCTAGGGAGGCGCCCGAGAGGCATCCTAACCAGATGCCTCGAGGACCTCCCTAGGGAGGCGCCCGAGAGGCATCCTAACCAGATGCCCAAACCACCTCAGCTGGCTCCTTTCCAGGCGAAGGAGCAGCGGTTTATAAAGTTAAAAAGTGTTCAACTTGAGCAATTTTTGCCTAATTAAAAAGAAACACAAAATGTGTGTGTGTACGTATCCATACCCATTCAGGGTCTGACCATATAAAGTACATCTTTTAGCATCAGGTCTGAGGACATCTTTCTCTGCTCAGGAGGATCATTATGCTCTTCATGGCCTTTCCTTCGTATTGGTGATGATTAATAGTATTTGGTAACATGATATTAAGTGACCTCTTGGACACATAATAGAGAGTAATGGTACATAATATAATAGGACGCCGTGCCTCTGAAAGGTTTGACATTCTGGGAGCACTACTTAGCAATTTATGCTAATCTAGCGGTTTTGCCATCTTCCTGCGCCTTGACATATAATTTCTATCAATTATCCAGAGCGACTTACACAGGACAAAGTGTCTTGAACTCCATGGTGGTATGTATTCGTTCGGTACATATCAAACCTAGCTAAATAACATATAACATTTAGATAATATGCTAATTTATAACAAGGACAAGAAAACAGCATACCGTATGTAAATAACTTCAATGGCATGTTAATTAGCAAACATACATGTGGATATAGCATAATTGGTTCTGCTACAAAGAAGCACATTTGCCAGGGTATCGTATCATAAGGATCCTCATGGGGTCCGTAAGTGGTCCTCATGCCGGCCGGTCCTCCCATGCATTTATTGGACGCACGCACGCACAAACTCATGCACGCGCAAATGTGAATGTGAATGTCTGAAAACTATATTTTAATACGATGGACTTCACTTTGGATAGGTCAAGTCGGCATTACTCTCGGGAGTTTGAGTTTCAGCATAAGCTCGACGGGGCCTGTCAGGTCGGGGCTGGGTTCAGGCTCTGACAATTCATGGTAATTATTCGGTTATACGGCTCGGAAGAAATGCCACCCTTTGCACATACATTCCCACTAAAGGCATGTGTGTGTATTTTCCTTAACTCATTTTGGACTGAGGTAAAAAAAAAAGGCTTCTAAATCCTGAAAAAAACATGTTTCTATGTCAGTGGTGCTCAACCTTTTTCATGTCAAGGACCCCCAGAATTATCTCTATTGGGCCACGGACCCCCATCTCAAATTTTGTAGTTCTAGGGACCCTCCAGAAGCCAATATTTTAGTTAAAAATGTTCGCTCTGAAATATATATTCAAAGATTTGCGCCACATTTTCACGACTTATAGCAGACCTACAAGCTCGTAGCTTGTAGCTGTATATCTGCTATTTTTCAATAGCTTAAGTATAACGTAACGCAAGTTAAAACACAAAATGGGGTTCCCGTCAAAGGTCGTTGACTTGAAGCACAGGAAAGGGTTTTAAAAAATAAGAGGGGAATACATTGATACTCGTGTAACCTGTATGTGAGACTATATGCAGTACTCCGGCTCAGTGTAGTGAACTGGAAAACTGCTGCCCTAATAGTGGAACAAAATATGGGCCATTCAGATTAATGCCCTAATTTACAGTCAAGGAAGGGCAAACAGATGGAGATGGAAGAGAAACGTGAGGACTGAGGAGAGGGAGAGAGACGGCTTTTGCAAACATTCAGCAACAAATTCAATATCATTAAGAAACGTATAGCTATGGGTTTTCCTTAAACTATCAGAGCTGCAATGATCAGCTCTGACATTGCAGTGAGGGCAGTGTTTTTCCTAAAATCATTTTTTTTAAACTAGGATTAAAATATTGTACATTTCAATCGACAATTTTAAACGGCTACGCTGCAAACCAGCCTGTAGTCATGCCCCGGTTGCTATGCAAGGCTTCCGTCACCCCCAGCACCAGGATTTTTGCACACGGCCCCCATAGAGCTCCAGTCAAAGTAGGATTTTTCTATGCCTCGTATCGCTGAAACTACGAGCGCTGTCTGTGGTTTTGAAGAAAAAAAAAACATCCGATGTTCGGATGTGATTTGTGATTTTTCACCCGCTGGCGATCAACATATTAGGGTTTTTGGCGAAAGGTAAACATCGTAAGCTCCTGCTAACATTAGCCGTTTCTTTTTCTCTCACACTGCGAGGTCGGGAGACCGGATGGAAATGACTAGAAATATCATCGTTTCCGTCGGCGGGGTTGAACTACCTCCCCAGACCACTAGGTGGTATTCACAAAAGTTTGCTGACATTAATTAGTTCTAACAAACATAGGAAAATAAACTCTTTGTTTCAGTATGATTTTAGCTTGTAAACCAGACGTCATCTTAATACTATCAGAATATAGAACTATTCAACACTACATTTGCATGCGATAAATATGCCAGAAGTGTTTTAGTCACATTGTGTTGTCATATAGCTTTTGATAGCTTTTGAAGTCTTAATGTTTGTAAAGATGGTGCTCCTCTCCTAGACCGACGTCATTCAGTCCTCTGATCACTGGAATGACCTGCTCTATATTTGGTTCAGACGTCCCATACTGTGCTGTGACTCCAACCTCCTGTTTCTCCTTGTCCCCAGGGGGCACTGCTGTAGTCAGTTAGCCAGCTGTAGCACAGGACGACATTTCAGAGTTAACCCATTTTGGACGGATGTCGATAAAAAAAAAAAGGCTTCTAAATCCTAATAGTTTTCTGAAAAATGTTTCTATGTCAGTGGTGCTCAACCTTTTTCATGTCAAGGAACCCCAGAATTATCTCTATTGGGCCACGGACCCCCATCTCAAAATATGTAGTTCCGGGGACCCCCCATAAAAGCCAATATTTTAGTTAAAAATGTTCCGCTTTGAAATATATATTTAAAGATTTTGCACCACATTTTCACGACTTTTCAAAAATGGCAGACCTACAAGCTCATAGCGCGCCACTCGGTGGCGCGCTATGAGCTTGTAGATCTGCTAATTTTCAATAGCTAAAGTATAACATAACGCTTAAAACACCACACCAAAAGGGGTTCCGGCCCAAAATGTGTTAATGTTATATTTCTGGTTCATAACCGCCGTAGCAGAGCGCAACACACTGCTGCACTGCCGGGGAGCCTTGGAGCCGATTCTCCTGAGACACGGTTAGGAGTCAAGCTACCTTAGCTGTGAAGTTAGCCAGATAAGGCGCCTCATTTTTCTCTTTGATTTATGACTGTTTTTGTTTCCCAGGGAATGGGATGATGAATTTGTTTTCCTGATTTTTTTTTTTCTCTCTCTTGCTCGCTCGCTCACTCATTCTCTCTCTCTGGTGCGCGCACGCACACACACAAGCACACACACACACACACACACACACACACACACACACACACACACACACACACACACACACACACACACACACACACTGTCTCTCTCTCGGTACCCGAGACGATGGTCCTGAGTCGTACAGCGTTGCCTTTGGGTGGGTGATTATGTTGCCTTTGGGTGGGTGATAGTGGGGCCTTTGGGTGGGTGATTATGTTGCCTTTGTGTATTAGTGCATTATGTTGCTAACAGGGTCATACATTTGGACATTATATACTGTTAACTGTTTAGCATCCATATCAAATACAAACACAACTTGCCAGTGTGATGCACTGTGGTGGATAAAGACAATGTGGAACTATCTTGCTAAAGATAGCGAGTTCAGAATCCAGTCTGATAATGTTTAAAGTACTACTCACATGGCATTAGAAATGCCAAATTAGAAATGTGGTGCTTCCTTTTGGCAAAAATCTATACATAATACGTAGAAGGCAAAATGGCACACAACTGGCTTCAAATCCCTCAAATGTCTAATTCCATGAAAAATAACAAGATTTTCAGAAAACTCTTTAGAACGATTTAGAAGGCATTTTGTTGCTGGCGGGCAGAAACCTATTTTCTCTATATTCTAACTTTTTGTCTTTTTGTTTTTACTTCAAAAGTAGCATATCTGGCGGCGTGTTCCCTCCTCCGCGTCATCAGTGCCCATACCCGAGGCGGGGGTTGGCGATGGGGCCTTTCTGTGTGGAGTTTGCATGTTCTCCCCGTGTCCCCTAGGGTAGGTACCCTCACAAAAACATGCCGTAATCCTGGTCTCTAAAACTACCTCCCCCTGGCCAGCCGGGGCGCCTGATGGAGGGGAAAGGAACTGGTCGGAATAACGTGTTCCTTCCACGCTCTACGTCCGGCCGGGGAAATTCCCCTCTGTCAGGTGAAAAGAAGCAGCTTGGACTTCTCATGCATAGAAGGAGGCATGAGGTCAGTCTGCTGCCCCCCCAGGTTGGCAGAGGAAGTGTAGCGCCCAGGATTACATTGGATAATTGGCACTGGGTGAAAAGAAAACTGGGTTACAAAATTGTGGGATAAAAA
The DNA here is from genome assembly GCF_964188405.1 of Protomyctophum parallelum. Lineage (NCBI taxonomy): Eukaryota > Metazoa > Chordata > Actinopteri > Myctophiformes > Myctophidae > Protomyctophum > Protomyctophum parallelum. The sequence continues at coordinate 10,788,150 of NC_139699.1, forward strand.
AAAAAAATCCTTGGATATCCTTGAAACGTATCTTCTTGGTCTGCTACTTTTGGCTATTTTTCAATTTGAACCCTGAGAAGTAACTGTTTTAGACATAATTATGATGTTTCCACCCAGCAGATGATTTGTAGATTTGTTAAGCACTGTGTCCCATTTTAATACAAACAAGCAGAGGTGATAGCAGTGGAGGAAATAAGTATTTGATCCCCTGTTTTTTTTTGTAAATTTGCCCTAATACAAAGAAATGAGCGGTCTATAATTTGTATGGTACTTTTATGTTAACAGATAGAGACAAACAAAAAACAAAAAAGTCCAGAAAAAAACATTATATAAAGGTTATAAATTAAACTCCATTTGATCAGGTGAAATAAGTATTTGATCCCCAAGCACATCATGACTTAATACTTGGTGGAGAAACCCTTGTTGGCAAGCACAGAAGTCAGACGTTTCTTGTAGTTGGTCACCAGGTTTGCACACAGCTCAGGAGGAATTTTGGTCCACTCCTTTTTACAGATCCTCTCCAAATCCTGAAGGTTTTGAGGCTGTCACTTGGCAACTCGAAGCTTCAGCTCCCTCCACAGATTTTCTATGGGATTAAGGTCTGGAGACTGGCTAGGCCACTCCATGACCTTAATGTGCTTCTTCTTGAGCCACTCCTTTGTTGCCTTGGCCGTATGTTTTGGGTCGTTGTCATGCTGGAAGACCCATCCACGACCCATCTTCAGTGCTCTGGTTGAGGGAAGGAGGTTCTTGTCCAAAATCTTACCGTACATGGCCCCGTCCATCAACCCCACAACGCGGTGAAGTGTTCCTGTACCCTTAGCAGAGAAACACCCCCAAAGCATAATATTCCCACCTCCATGCTTGACGGTGGGGATGAAAACCATTGGAAACACATTGCGCCGTAATGGATTGAAATCTTGAAGTGCCCGCAACGTCCCCGTGCTCAAGAAGACACATGTACAGGCCCGTCTGAAGTTTGCCAATGAACACCTAAATGATTCTGAGAAGGCTTGGGAGAAGGTGATGTGGTCAGATGAGACCAAAATTGAAGTCTTTGGCATCAACTCGACTCGTCATGTTTGGAGGGAGAGGAATGCTGAATACAAACCCCCAGAACACCATCCCTACCGTCAAGCATGGAGGTGGGAATATTATGCTTTGGGGGTGTTTCTCTGCTAAGGGTACAGGACAACTTCACCGCGTTGTGGGGTTGATGGACGGGGCCATGTACGGTAAGATTTTGGACAAGAACCTCCTTTCCTCAACCAGAGCACTGAAGATGGGTCGTGGATGGGTCTTCCAGCATGACAATGACCCAAAACATACGGCCAAGGCAACAAAGGAGTGGCTCAAGAAGAAGCACATTAAGGTCATGGAGTGGCCTAGCCAGTCTCCAGACCTTAATCCCATAGAAAGTCTGTGGAGGGAGCTGAAGCTTCGAGTTGCCAAGTGACAGCCTCAAAACCTTCAGGATTTGGAGAGGATCTGTAAAAAGGAGTGGACCAAAATTCCTCCTGAGGTGTGTGCAAACCTGGTGACCAACTACAAGAAACGTCTGACTTCTGTGCTTGCCAACAAGGGTTTCTCCACCAAGTATTAAGTCATGATGTGCTTGGGGATCAAATACTTATTTCACCTGATCAAATGGAGTTTAATTTATAACCTTTATATAATGTTTTTTTCTGGACTTTTTTGTTGATATTCTGTCTCTATCTGTTAACATAAAAGTACCATACAAATTATAGACCGCTCATTTCTTTGTATTAGGGCAAATTTACAAAATTTACAAAAAAAGCAGGGGATCAAATACTTATTTCCTCCACTGTAGATGAAGTGACTATGGGGATTTATTTTCTTAAAAATAAAAAACAGTGCATGGATATGTTGACATTTCCATTCTCTTCACGGCACAGTGTCAAAACATTGAGACCACTCAGGAGTCAGGACAGCCAGGCAGGGGGTGATGGAAGTTCCTCATTGGGATGTGGGAGAGATTCTAGCAGGTACTAATGAAAATCGAGCGCTGCCAGCCTGCCACAGCAGGCCAGACTGGCAAACACAGCTCAAAGTACTTTCATTACATTATTACTCATTACTTAAAAGTTTATCCAGCATATCTGCACATACAACTTAAGCTGTCAAAGTAAAACATAGCGTATTCATTCTGTTTTATATAATTTATATATTCTGTTCTGAATATATGAACAGCAAATTATGTTCAGTGTTGGTAATGCGTTCAGAGAGTCTTGGTGGTTCCAATCTTAGAGTCTAAGAAGGGATCAACATTTCAATTAAGTGAAATTAAACTCATGCTTCACAAAGTCACGAAATTATTTCAATCCTTTAGTTTACTGAGGCGACTGTGGCTCAGGATGTAGAGCAGGTCGTCCAATGATCCATGGCGGTGTCGGCGGTTAGAATCCCAGCTCCTCCTGTCTACATGTTGAAGTGTCCTTGAGCAAGACTCTGAACCCCTAATTGCTCCCGATGTGCTGGTTGGTACCTTGCATGGCTTCCGTCACCATCGGTGTATGAATGGGTGTGTGAATGGGTGAATGTAACGCTATATAAATGCACCATTTACCATTTCACTGATGCACACTGATAGACAGCCTAAGTGAGACTGGTGAGTTTTTCCTGGATAACCCAGCAGAGTGAGGAAGGAAGGGGTGAGAAGCAGAGGTCCTGACCTGCCGTCAGTAGTGCTGTGTTTGATACAGGCTAGTTCTTTAAGCATCATCCATCCTATTACAGCCTGTTGAAACACTGCCAGCTAGTGGTCCACATAGACCAGAACTTGGGGGTGACCTGCAGGTTGTGTGTGTGTGTGTGTGTGTGTGTGTGTGTGTGTGTGTGTGTGTGTGTGTGTGTGTGTGTGTGTGTGTGTGTGTGTGTGTGTGTGTGTGTGTGTGTGTGTGTGTGTGTGTGTGTGTGTGTGTGTGTGTGTGTGTGTGTGTGTGTGTGTGTGTGTGTGTGTGTGTGCACATAACCTAAGGCTGTTATTTTGTTAAAGTCAACTGCAATAGCAGAGAAAGAGAACAACTCATTCTCAGAAAGTGTGTGTGTGTGTGAAGTACACATAACCTAAGGCTGTTATTTTGTTAAAGTTAACGGCAATAACAGAGAAAGAGAACAACTCATTCTCAGAAAGAGAGAAGATTTTCTCCACCAGGCTGAAGGCATGGGGAGAGAGTATGTTTTGCACTCCGTCAGTCAGTCCGTCCATCTGTGTACAGATAATCTCCGGCACCGTTAACCCGGTCAATGCCAAATTTTGCACACACACTCCCTGGATGTCAACGATGAACCTCTGCCCCAAACTTTCCAGGACGGCCTGTTATAGTGCCATCAGGAGGCCGACTTTTGTAAAACACATTTCTTGATATTACTACTCCAGATTTTGTAAAAAAAAAATCCCAAAAATCGTTACACAGTATCTCTATAGTCATGTGTTCAAGATGGATCTGTCCGATATTTCATATTCCATCCTAATTGGCTAACATTGGCTTTCAAAGTTTGCAGGATTGGCCCGTTTTGAACAAAAAGCCTCAAATCATGAACGCTGCGTGCAATTTACGTGAAATCTTTCACGCACTATTTCTATTAGGCTGAGGAATATATCCCACCCTTTTCACATTGGCCTGTTATAGCGCCACCAACGGGTGGATTTTTGCAAATCATCCAATTGCCATCCAAGGCGTAAGAACAAATGGCACCCTTATCACATTGGCTTATTTTAGCGCCTCCAGGCCACAACCTGACCTGGCCTGGTGGAGACCTGTGCCCCGAGGGGCGCTTTTTCTAGTTTTTCACTTCACTTCACTGTTGTCACACTGAAACCACGAGGATTCTTTGGTAGCACCAGCACCCAGAAGGCAGTAAGGAACACTTCACTGTTGTCACACTGAAACCACGAGGATTCTTTTAAGCGTTCTACTTCTACATGGAAGTCAAACCTCCTTTTTCACATTCTCGCCTCCCCACATTTCTTTGGGGTTTCATCATGTTGTTCCTCTCGATGACTAATCCTGTGTTGTGTTTTATGAGATGTGCAGGCAATGTCAAAACAATACACATTATTAATATGTCTAGCTACTGTAACAATGCACTTGCCTCAGCCTTTCTCTGATGTGCAGAATATTGGCACAGTAATTGATCAGCCTGACGCACACAAGCAAGCCTCGTGCACGTACGCACGCAGCCAAGCACGGCTTAGCACGCACGCAGCCATGCACGTTCACTGTGTTGAGAGTAGGCACAGGAAAAAGACACATATTCGGTTTTCGGCCAACTGTTTCCTATATTCGGTATTCGGTTTCGGCCAAGAATTTCCCTTTCGGTGCATCCCTACAAAAAACAGATCCTGCTACTACCAGTCTACTACTATACCTTTCATTCCATCCGTGACATCAGTATTTCATTTTATTTATTTCAAAGCTTGTCAATGTTTGAAAAAAAAAGTATAAAAATATGTTGTGGTGTTTCAAAACCCCTGCTATGTGTACATGCCCTCAGCTGGCTTTATTTTGATCTCATCTCGCCTATTGCTGTCCTTCCGCTGGATATGAAGCATTGCCTCATCCTGATTGTTCTCTCTCTTGTAGATGAGGTTTTCTCCCCGTGTCGCACAAGGGTCAATCTGTCTATCGGCTTGTCTCTCTGCTGCCTCTTAGAGTGGTTTGATTTGTCTCGGGGTCCCCCGCCGGTGACAGATTCCAGAGCCCAAGCAGCGCCTCAGTTCTCCCCTCGTCCCTTCACATCAACAGGTTTTCAGGCGGGGGGGATGTGTCGTCCCCGCTTGTCTCCTGCCGTCCCCGACAGGCGTCGGCCTGCTAGTTTCCCGTGCAATAATTCCTGCTATAGATCAACTGATTATTTTCCCCTGCTCCCTGCCTCACCTACTGATGATGAAAAACTAGCACAGTGTTGCCGCTGAGCTATGCATTTCAATGAAGCTCTTGTCAAGACCCCGGCCCTGCCTACTCAATATCCAGGCTGGCCTGGGCCATGGCCCTGTGCGGAGTGTGGGCTAAATTGAATTTTCTCTCTGACGCAGAAGCCTCATTCTTCACCTAGCATGGCAGCAGCCGTTACCCGTCTCCATCAGCCTGGCCCTGAGCTTGGCTCTCTCATTTTCCTGACCCTGTCTCTCACCCTCCTATTCTATTATGCATACACGCGGTGAAAAACAACACATTTACACACGCACACACACACACACACACACACACACACACACACTCACACACACACACACGCAGACACCAACATACACACACCGTGGCGCAGAAGCCTACACACACAAGTGCTTTTCTACCCTTTCTACGTTGAGTGTCAGTCATTTGACAACAGTTATTTTCTTGAGAGCTGAGGTGAGACGGAGGTTATGCGTCTTGGACTCTAATCAAACATGACCATTTTTTAACTGAAATGTTTCAACTCGAGGTGAATGTTTGTTTTTTTTTCACTGCTTGTCATGATTATTTTTTTCTAGTGTAACACTGGTTTTAGTTACTTTAATTGAGCTTTTAAATAATATAAAGAGAGTGAACCAGTACTAACTCTTTAATTTAAATTCTCTTTCCATTTCATTTTTGTCAGTGGAAAAAGGTAGTCGACGAACATCTTTCGTCTCAGTTTTAGTCGACGAAAACAACACCCTGCCCTACCCCCACTTTGTTTTTTGCTACACACACTAATGTAAAACATTATAAATGATCGCATAGGGACACATGCCCCCTACTCTTTCTCTGCTAATTTAATTCCGATAACAGCCTCACAATTCATGTTTGTCACCTTGAGAATTCCTGTTGATTTGATTATTTGATGCTGGACACCATTTGCAGCCTGTTGATTAACACAGTACCAACGCTGCATGCTAATGTGGACACGGTTAATTTTTCATTCTGAGGAAGTGACACCATTCCTCTCTTTGGCTCTCCCTCTCATGGTCATTCTTTTCTCTCCATCTCACTGTATCTTTCTCAGAAACGGCTCATCTTTATCTCAAACTCTTTCACTGTTTTTTTTTTCTCCCTTATCTACGCCTTGTGCAGCTCGTCCCATTTCCCTGTTTTATCTGAAAAAATATATATTCCAAATTTGTGCCACATTTTCAAGATTATTTTTAAATAGCAGACCTACAAGCTCGTAGTGCGCCACTCGGTGGCGCGCTATGAGCTTGTAGATCTGCTATTTTTCAATAGCTAAATTATAAGCTTTCTACCTCTACCTACCGGTACTTATTTTGTGCCCAGGATAAAATAAATCAAAATGCTGTGATTTTACTAAACAATTAATGTAATAATCAGAATCAACATAATACCGTGCCAATAAGGGCCTCACACAGAATAATGTAAAAATGTTAATCGGCCTCTTATAGCGCCACCATGAGGCTGATTTGAAAGTGGCATTTCTTCAACTGCACGGTGGATTTTATTCAAAACGGAGTATACTCGGAGTAAAAATCTTACTATAGAGATACTGTGTACCGATTTGCGTGATGTTTGTTCAGACAAAATCTGTACTGTCCAAAAAAGTTTGGCCCCCCTGGTGGCGCCATAACAGGCCCATGTGAAGAATTTGGGGCAGAGGCTATCATGGTATATTGTCATCTTTCAGATTTACATATTTTATAGTTTATAGTATTACGGTATTTGAATGGTTTGTTTCGTGCGAATGACCCGGTAGCTGTTTATTATTTATGATCACATAAATAAATCCCATTTCTCTGTGATTTTGAGTCGCTTTGTCTAGTAGTGTTTTGCGTTTAGCTTCCTTATGCAACAGTGTCGTGCGGTCACACTGGAAATATAGTCGATATACAAGCGCGTTGTGCGCTTGTAGATCGGCTTTTTTTGTCGATTCGTACAACGTGGTACGATTGAGTATAAAAACAGAGGAAAAATAAATACGTTTCATTATTATTATGAACGAAGATGGCTGCCGAAATGTCATTGTTGTCTCTGAGTCTAGTGTATTTAGTATATTGTTGTCTCTGAGTCTAGTGTATTAGTATATTGTTGTCTCTGAGTCTAGTGTATTAGTATATTGTTGTCTGAGTCTAGTGTATTAGTATATTGTTGTCTCTGAGTCTAGTGTATTAGTATATTGTTGTCTCTGAGTCTAGTGTATTAGTATATTGTTGTCTCTGAGTCTAGTGTATTAGTATATTGCGCGTGTGAAGCTGTCCTAAATTATCATAACATAAACGTAGATAAGCTGAAAGTGTTCTAATTCCACAATACAATGGATACAAATCCTTGAACACACTTTTAAGATCCCTCTTCAAGATAAAAAAGTGACTCTAAAATGCAGTGCTGGAAAGATTATAAATGATCTTTTCCCCTCGGGCACTGACAAAAGTGGCCTGACAAAAGGGTTGGGGAGAAACAGTGTGTGGGACCTTTCTTTTCCACCCACAGGCATATTGAAATCCTTCTCTGTTGCTCACTTTGGTTTATAGCACAGTTACAGTAATACAATATTTCTTGTTAAAATAAACAGCCCTGTGATGAACTACTGTAAGCACGTTTTAAAGTCAAACCGTTTTTCTCTGCCATGTGAACGGGGGTGGTGAATGAATTCATATCGATCCATATGAACGTCTAAAATAATATTTTATGGGATATTGGCCAACATTTCAATATTGTGTGTTCCTAATTTCGGTCTCATGCAACACCATATTTATTAACCCATTTTGGGGCGGGAACCCCTTTTGGTGTTAGCATTATGTTATGCTTTAGCTATTGAAAAATAGCAGATCTACAAGCTCACGAGCTTGTAGGTCTGCTATTTTTGAAGAATCGTGAAAAGTGAGATGAAAGTGTTTGAGAACGACTGACATAGAAAAACATAGCTTTTTCAAGAAAACAGTCAGGATTTAGAAGACATTTGCAGAATCGTTCCCAGGTCAAAATCGCTTAAGGATGCATCTCTTCTCCTGAAAGCTGACCTTTACTTCCTGCTACTGCCACATGCTCTTGACATGGCCTGATCATGTCATGTTGTCGTCTGTTTCTAGACTGATACACTTCTAAATTAATATTGATCTGATGTTTCCACAGCTGGGTGCAGAGCTTTGGCCATGAGGGTCTGGGGCTGTTGCTCGACGTGTTGGAGAAGCTGCTGCTCAAGAAACAGTAAGAACGTATAACTCTCTCACTGAGATGGTTTGACTTTTTTAATTGTATTTCGTTTTTCTCTACCCTTTTTTAAATTATTTTATCTGTATGTTCTTCTTACTTTAGCTTTAATTTCCAATATTATTATTACTACTGTCTGTTACACACGCTCAATGTTGCTTCTCTCTATAATTCTCCCCTCAGGGCGGGTGGGTGGGTGGGAGGGTAAAACTGTGTTGTCCTGTATTGTGATTGTAAAAGAAAACAAAATAAAAAAAGTAAAAATGGGAGCCCATTCTGTATCTTTCTACATTGTCCTATTGTCCTCTGTGTGTCCTCTCCAGCCAGGAGAAGGTGGACAAGAAGAGCCAACACAAGGTTGTCCAGTGCCTCAAAGCCTTCATGAACAACAAGGTAATTCCACCCTTGTTTATGTATGTGAAGTAAACCTTGTAATTAGAGGCTGAACGAAATTATGTCAGGCATTGCTGTGCTTTTTCCCCCCCCCACGACATCTGTATCAGCAATGATGCAACTGACATGTCCCGATTTGAATGAACCTGCCGTCCCTATGTATTTATTATTATTTTATCGTTGAAAAACGTCACCTAAGCAAACGTTAAACAGATTGATTTCAAGCTTCTGCGGTCGGGCCCTACTTGTAATGAAAACCCCACCGTATTTCATTCCATTTTAACTCCGTTCCAGTTCAAATTTGAGCAATCAGAACACGTTCTAAATAGATATTCAGATATTATTTACGTTCAGGGAATATTTTCAGTAACTCCCTTATCTCTCATCTTCTGTTTGGTTGTCAACATTGTTTGCAATGCTCTGTGACCGTAAAATGTCCAGTAAAAAAAAGAAAAAGTCCCCCCCCCCCCCCCCTATCAGAAAATAACTTGAGCCATGTTAGTTTTTTTCCTGGGAGAATCTGAAAGAAGGTTTTTAGGCCTGATGTCAGTATTTGGTAGCTTTCATTGGTAGGTTGTACAGCTCTGAGGCGGTTAAGGTGGCCGATAATCGGGCATTTTTGACGCTCGGGGGTGCCCGACTCAATCGATCTGCTCGCGGCCGCTCAAAGCGCGATCGGGATCGGCCCGATCAACATCAAGAATGTTTGATATTTGCTCTGCCCGCTCCGATTATCCTGTAGTCAGTGTGTGGTGCTATCAGATTTCAGATCAGAAAAAAATCGGCTAGTGTAAGGCCACCTTTAGTGATGACATGAGGACATCTAGCAGTTGAAATATAGATGGATATGATATGACAGCGTTGTGAACTCTGAGGGTTTTCCTTATTGTTGACTCCATGTATCATAAATATATTTCAGACCTGGGCGCCATCCTAATTCTTCCCACTGTGACTGAAGCGTGTCCACATGTCTCTACAATCCCATTGGGGCAGAAATACAACGTTCGGATGCAAACAGGCTTCCCGTCACGGAGCTCCGGTTTTTCTTTTCTTTTCTCCGGCTGTCAGTCAACACAGTAACTATAAAAGGGAAGAGTGTGTTGCCAGGTGGTGGAGCTGAAAACCCCCCACTGGAGACAGATATACAGCATACAGCCCCTCTCTGGCACAGTGTGTGCTGTAAGGTCTCATGTAATCCTGCATCTCAACAGGCGCCAGACGCCAGCCTTTACCTGTAGGCCCCTCTGTCTGTCTGTCAGGCCCAGACCTTTCCCAGGCTCAAGAGGCATGGTTTGGGAGGGGATGGGATGGGGTGGGATGGGGGGGGGGGGGGGGCACCCGCAGTGCCAAGAAGACAGGTGTTCTCTGCCAGCTGTCTTTGCAGCTTTCACAGTTTCTTTTCGGGGGCATCTTCCTATCAAAACACACAGGTAGTAGTAGATTAAATAATGCATGCAGTGGGGAACATATCTACTGTATAATAAAACATATTTACACGTGCGTTGGCTCGTGTAGAAGTGGGTCTTGAGCTGTGCTTTAAAAATGTCTACAGAGGCTGCCTGTGGAAGGTACAGTGGGAGTTTATTGAACTACAGAGGCTGCCTGTCGAAGGTACAGTCGGAGTTTGTTAAACTACAGAGGCTGCCTGTCGAAGGTACAGTGGGAGTTTATTAAACTACAGAGGCTGCCTGTGGAAGGTACAGTGTTATTCAACTACAGAGGCTGCCTGTCAAAGGTACAGTGGGAGTTTGTTAAACTACAGAGGCTGCCTGTCGAAGGTACAGTGGGAGTTTGTTCCACGCCGTCGGCCGTAGAAGCAGAAAGCTGCTTCCCCGTATTTTTTTGTTGCCATTTTTTTAGGCAAAGCGAGCAGGCCAGGGGCGGTTTGGGGACATATTTAGGCAGGCAGTCATGTAGGTAGGAAGGTGCGAGACCATTGAGAGCTTTATACACAAGTCAAATAAATTTTAAATCAATCTTAAAAACAGCCGGAAGCCACAGTGCAGTGAAGCTAAAACTGTAGTAATATTATGTTCTCTCATCTATTCTGGGGGCAGTGGCCCTTTAACAGTCTGTGCAACGGAAGCACTGAGATAGTGCTGATTGAAAAGCAGATGCCTTTACACTACAGTCATGCAAATACGTCTTGCTATAAATCAAATGCATTGAAGCGTATCTAGCTTGCTGCTTATCAGAAATGGAAATTCAAAAACAATGTTATATATAAACAAAAAATGTGACTGCAGTGACGCATGACAACGTGCTATTTACGGCTTTCAGGAGACGCTACAGAATCTGTAACGTTGGAAGAATGTGGCATACAGTAGCTATCGGTTTCCCAGATGGCCTCTCTACGCATTCAGCTATGGCTGCTCAGGACAAGATATCATTTGTTTTGTATTGTAGTGCTTGTCATAGAAACATTACGCTACCTTCAAAAACGGTGTAGAAGCACTAGGCATTAGATGTATTTAATCTCCATTGTTATATTTCAGATTGATAATGATCATTAGTCCTTTAGCAGTTCTGTTTCCTCATCATAGTTTTTGAATGATCTTTTCTCTGTTTGGTCATCTTCTAGGCACTATTGGTTGAGTGCGTTTCAATTCCCTCTGAGGATGGGGTCTTAACTTAAGTCCTATGACTTGACCTGACATGATCAATTGCCTCTGGGGATGGGGTCTTAAGTCCTATATGACCTAACCTCTGACCTCTGACCTGTCTGAGTCTCCAGTCAAAATCCTTGGTACTTGGTTTGCATTCAAAGGGGTTAAAGGAGTAGTTCACCCAAAATATTGTCTATCAATTACACACCCCATGAAGCCTTGAATTCATGGATTTTTTTGTTTTTGACACATTCCTTTTTTTTTAATGTTTTATCCCACCATTTTGTAACCCATTTTTTCACCCAGTGTCAATTATCTAATGTAATCCTGGGTGCTACACTTCCTCTGCCAACCTGGCGGGGCAGCGGACTGACCTCATGCTTCCTTCTATGCATGAGGAGTCCAAGCTGCTCCTTTTCACCTGACAGGGGAGAGTTTCCCCGGCCGGACGTAGCGCGTGGAAGGAACACGTTATTCCGACCAGTTCCTTTCCCCTCCATCAGGCGCCCCGGCTGGCCAGGGGAAGGTAGTTTAGAGACCAGGATTACGGCATGTTTTTGTGAGGGTACCTACCCTAGGGGACACGGGGAGAACATGCAAACTCCACACAGAAAGGCCCTTTCGCCAACCCCACCTCGGCACTGATGACACGGAGGAGGAAACACTCCCCCAGTGCCCACAGCGTCCCCAGCGGGAATTGAACCTTCTAGCTGTGAGGCGACAGTACTGCCAACTGTGCCACCGTGACCCTGACACATTCCTAAGCCAATAATTAATGAGTGGTGATCTCCCCGGTAGGAGACAAATGTAGGTCATTTGAGTCTCCTACCACCTTCATGGTGACTACTCCGCCCGTACATACATAATGGAACAACTGAAATAACATAACTTGTTGTGTGTCTGTCCACCAGTACGGCTTAGAACGGATCCTGGGGGAGGAGAAGAGTCTGGTCCTGTTGGCCAGAGCCATCGACCCCAGCCAGCCTTCCATGATGACGGACGTCGTGAAGCTCCTGTCGGCCATCTGCATTGTGGGCGAAGAAAACACGTATGTCCTGCCGACATTATTTGTGCCTTAACCCATTTTGACCTTGAGAAAAATCTGTCAGTTTTCTGAAAAACCCGTGTTTCTGTGTCAGTGGTGCTCAACCTTTTTCATGTCAAGGACCCCCAGAATTATCTCTATTGGGCCACGGACGCCCATCTCAAAGTATGTAGTTCCAGGGTCCCCCCTAAAAGCCAATATTTTAGTTAAAAATCACACCCGTGTGAACTGAGTGGTGCAACTCCCCTCTTTCTCCCCCTCCCTCCCCTCTCTCTCTCTCTCTCTCTCTCTCTCTCTCATTAGCAGGCAACAGTGCAGCACTATCTCTCTCTCTTTTACTGGTACTCATAGTCATACTGGTGCTCATAGTCACATTAACACATAAACGTCACATAGGTGAACTGAACACGGACATTGCTGTTCCTTGGAGTGGTTGCACCACTCAAAAATGTTCACTCTGAAATATATATTCAAAGATTTGCGGCCCCTTTTTCACGACTTTTCAAAAATAGCAGACCTACAAGCTTGTAGCGCGCCACTCGGTGGCGCGCTATGAGCTTGTAGATTTGCTATTTTTCAATAGCTAAAGTACAACAGAATGCTTAAAACACCAAAAGGGGCCCAGAATGAGTTATAACACCTTTCATTGTAGCATCCACTACTGCTCGTGTGCATTTACTGCAGGTTCACTTTCTCTGAAATGCACAGAATGGTCCTTTAGCTCAGAATGGGCTCAGAGTGATGACCGTGCTGGTAATTGGGAAATGCATTCCATTGTTACCTTGCTTACCCATTTTGGGGCGGGAACCCATGTTGTTGTTTTAAAGGGATTGTGACATTAAAAAAAAGGTTTTGGAATTTTTTTAGGTTTTCTAATCTCAATTGCACCCAAAAAACATGAACTTTTAACATTCAGTAGATTTTCTGTGATCTGGGGTTTTCTGGCTCAAACAGGTGCTCTGATTTGCCGGCAGTAAGTGACATCACTTACTGCAAATCCCATGTCAATGGGATTTGCCAGCAGATGTCACTGTTTCACTGTGTTGCCTGTTTTCATTGTAGCTCAAAAGTAGCTCCAAACCTCAAAGAAAACTTCAGACCACAGAAAATCCACTGAATGTTCAAAGTTCAGGTTTTTTGGGTGTAATTGAGGTCATAAAACCTAAAATAAAAAATAAAAATAAATGAAAATTTATGTCATAAAACCTTTAAGCATTATGTTATACTTTAGCTATTGAAAAAATAGCAGATCTACAAGCTCATAGCACGGCACCAAAGTGGTGCGCTACGAGCTTGTAGGTCTGCTATTTATGAAAAATCGAAGAACGACTGACATAGAAACATAGCTTTTTCAGAAAACTGTCAGGATGTAGAAGACATTTATAGAATCTGATCTCAGGTCAAAATGGGGTTAATTCATCGCTACCAGCCAAATAATATAACGGGGATATTGTGTACAGCTAGACCACTGAGTCCCAGTCTCACAGATCAATGATAGGGATTTGATTCACTGACGCACTAGCCTGCCAACACGTTGGGTTTCATGCAAGAGTTATATGTGTTGGGATAGTATGTATGGCCACATACTGTACAGTGCACTCTAATGGCATACATTGATCAGTCAGACAATACTGATTTTGCACCAGTATTGGCAGATACATTCTCAATGTGTTGTATTGACACAGGAGTTGCTATAGAGTGTGTACCATAATATTATAGGAGCAAGATTAGTATATACAGGAAGAGAATGTAAAGGAACGGTGCAGAGATTAAATATGAATTTAGAATAGTTGGTTTACTGAATTAAGTTGTGTTAATGGCCTGTGCCACTTGGACACAGGCCAGGGTCTGATCCAGGTCGCACAGTTAGGGGGGGGTTACGGGGGGGACGTGGGGGGGGATCGACCCCCTCAGTTTCATGAGGAGGGCGGATTATCCCCCCCCAAAAAATTTACCGTGGCTGCATGTGTTTTGACGTGAAATCCACGCAAAAAAATTGCGCAAGCGCGCGCAGATAGCCCCCAAATATGTCCCCTCCAGTTAAAAAATGCTGTCTGATCATCCTTTGTTGGGTCGCCTGGGGGAGGTTGACTGTTGCAAGACCCAGAAACATCCAATGACTCCAGAGAACAACACTGATGATGTGTCCATGTCTGTGCATCAGTATGTTTTATTTACCGTTATTCACTTTAAAACGCAGCATCAGTATCCAATAAAGTTGCATTTAAAATAAGAGTGGCGGGGCGTTGGCAGAGAACAGAAGAGCATGCATGGGACAAACTGCCCTCAGATGAATGATTGCATTTATTTTGTTCACTGGTGTGTTTCATTTTCCCATTTAGTTTGGAGAAAGTCCTTGAAGCGATCACCACGGCCGGGGAGCGGCGCTCCATGGAGAGGTTCAGTCCCATCGTGCTGGGCCTCAAAGACCGCTCGGTTCAATTACAGGTAAGTGCAGAGAAAGGCCTTATGCTGCTGTTGCAGTGCAGAGAAAGGCCTTATGCTGCTGTTGCAGTGCAGAGAAAGGCCTTATGCTGCTGTTGCAGTGCAGAGAAAGGCCTTATGCTGCTGTTGCAGTGCAGAGAAAGGCCTTATGCTGCTGTTGCAGTAATACTGTAGTGGTGAGCAACACGGATGGTGTTGCAGCGTGACACACACAGACAGTTTTGGCCAGCTTCTATAGTTAGTGCTCACTTCGTTTGCAATTATTTATCTATATTTCAAAAACATCTGTATGGCTTTTTCAGCATTGTTATGGTGTGGCACAACTTGACAGAACGGGTCTGCTGTCTAGGACAACATTCGTCTGTATGTACAGTATGTCACCAAACGATGTGTCTTTCAACTCTTACGTCCACCTAATCCAACGGCTAACACAACGTTCATATTTGCTGTGACGACTAAAAGTGGTGACTATGGAGAGAAAACGCAGACAAATACGTCACAGGAACTCACATGATCTGCTGCAGCCATTTGGAAAAATCAGTCACAGATCAACAATTTAGCACCTCAGATAATGTCCGCTCTACATCACAGCTCAATCAAAACCTGAGCAACGATCAATGCCACGGTTCTTTTTTTGTTGACAGCCTGGCATTGAAAAAAGCAATGAGATCCATTGTAATGAGAGGAGTGCTGTATAAATCAGTAAACTATATAGATAGATGGATGCTTTATAAAGCCCCCTTGTTCCAAAGTTAGAAGCTGAAATGTTGAGTATACTGTATATATATATATTCCTCTCTGTTGTTATCTTGTGTGACTTATTGGTGTTTTTTTTTTTAATGATTCCCTTTGTAGACATATAATCTTTGTGCAGTTCCATTCCCTCCAGATACCTACACTGGAGATGATGCATATGGTCTGTATTGAACGCTCACAACACTGTAGTACAGTGAGCAGGGACAATACTTGATTAACCCCTTTTGGACTGAGTCGATTAAACATCTAAATTCTAAATCTTAAACAAAAATGAAAAACCCATGTTTCTATATATGTCAGTGGTGCTCAACCTTTTTCATGTCAAGGACCCCCAGAATTATCTCTATTGGGCCACGGACGCCCATCTCAAAATATGTAGTTCCAGGGACCCCCCAGAAGCAAATATTTTAGTTAAAAATGTTCGCTCTGAAATATATATTCAAATATGTGTGCCACATTTTCACGACTTAAAAAAAAATAGCAGACCTACAAGCTCGTAGCGCGCCACTCGGTGGCGCGCTATGAGCTTGTAGATCTGCTATTTTTCAATAGCTAAAGTATAAACATTACACTTAAAACACCAAAAGGGGTTCCCGCCCAAAATGTGTTAAAGCACATTGTCTCTATTTAATTGGTAGCTGTGGGATGTGAAGAGAAAGTCGAATCATCCTCCATCACCACCACCACTCCATTTTTTCTTTACAATACGTACAGTAGCACATTCACACACCCACCTACACACGCACACACGCACGTTCGCTCACGTGCACACGCACTTACGCACACACACACACACACACACACACACACACACACACACACACACACACACACACACCACGTACGCCTGCGCTGTAACCACACAGGAAGATGGGTCCACAGAGCTCTAGCATGGAACAGCCATTTGCTTCTCATCAGTATTCTTATATTTCCACATTATTATTCAACATCGCAGCAACAACTATTAAATCATGATCTGGGCCCCTACCGTATCGGGAATTGCATTTGGCCTTTTGTGTCTGTCTACCAGAAATGGGTCGAAATCCGTATACAAGAAAAGTGAGGATGAAATGGGAAGAGGAGGGAAGAGGAGGGAAGAGGAGGACGCAAAGCGTTTGACATGATATGGTGGAAGAAAAACGAAATAAAGGTAGAGAGAGAGCAGAAGCCTGGGAGAGACTAGAGGGGATTACTATGCCTTTTGTAGAGAGGAGGAATTTCATACACAAACACATCTGTATCCATTAATGTCCAGCCTTGTGCGCCAGGATGGTTTAGAGGCTGTTAGTTGTGTTTTATTGATGCATTGTGGAACGTTATTATTTCCCACTTGCTAATAGACGGCACTGATCCCTTTTAACCCCATGCATTATTAACCCATTCTGGGCGGGAATCCTTTTTGGTGTTTAAAGCATTATGTTATGTTTTAGCTATTCAAAAATAGCAGATCTACAAGCTCGTAGTGCGACACCGAGTGCCGCACTACGAGCTTGTAGGTCTGCTATTTTTTAAAAACCGTTAAAATGTGGCGCAAATCATTGAATATATATTTCAGAGCGAACGTTTTTAACTAAAATGTTTGCTTCTGGGGGGTCCCTGGAACTACATATTTTGAGATGGGGGTCCATGGCCCAATGGAGATAATTATGGGCGTCCTTGACATGAAAAAGGTTGAGCACAACTGACATAGAAACATGGGTTTTTCAAACTATTAGGATTTAGAAGCCTTCTTTTTTAATCGCCATCAGTCCAAAATGGCTTAAAGCACAGCTCTGCTATACTTCCATGCTATAGTGTGGCCAAAGGCTTTCTCCCCCACTCCTACTCGCACTCCATCTCCCTTGGCAGTCATTGGCTTAGGGAAAGTGTGCCAGTAGAGTAGACAATAACTGTAAATGGACACACTGGGGACCACAGAATTCAACTGCTCCCTAAATGCTCTCCTGAGTGGTCAGACTCGGGACGCTGTGTGTGTCTGTGAGAGTACAGTGATCGTGTTATTGCTCAGTAAATGTAAAACATAGTCTTTGCTTAACCCATTTAGACCTGATAATTGATTCTCCAAATGTCTTCTAAATCCTGACAGTTTTCTGAAAAACCCTGTGTTTCTATGTCAGTCGTCAGGACCCCCAAAAATATATGTAATTGGCCGCCGACCCCCATCTGAATATATGTTGTTCCAGCCCCCCCCCCCCCCCCCCCCAGAAGCAAAGGTTTGAGTTAAAAACGTTCGCTCTGAAAGAATATATATTCAAAGATTTGCGACACATTTTCACGATTTTTCAACCGCACTATGAGCTTGTAGATCTGCTATTTTTCAACAGCTAAAGCATAACACAATGCTTAAAACACCAAAAGGGGTTCCCACCCAGAATGGGTTAAACACATTTAAATAAATAAATAACACATTAAATAATCCAAGAGATGATAATACATTGGTTATACATTTTGTCAACAATTAGCATAAGTAGTTGAACATTAATCAAATAAAACGGGAACAAAACAATACATTATAATACATGAAGTCGACAGTGCACAGTACCAAACAAGTAAATAAATAACATAAATTGAACAGAATGTTTCCATTGACATATGGATATGAGAGGCATACAACTATAGTGAAAAATGCTATTGTTATAATTATATACAGTGATTTCCGGACTATAAGCCGCTACTTTTTTCCCATGCTTTGAACCATGCGGCCTTATACAACGGTGCGGCTAATCTATGGATATTTACAGCTAACGGCCACTAGGGGACCTTCTAAATCTATCTCTCTGGCCAGTGGCTTATCACCTGCAGCTTATTGTAAAGTGTGGCTTGTATATTTATGTACAGATCTGTTCTTTTTCCCTAAATGTAGCTGGTGCGGCTTATCAAAAAAGAGAAAAACCTTCCAAGGAAGGGACTGCACACTCCAGGGAACAGATATATATATATATATATACAGTATATCTGTTCCCTGGAGTGTGCAGTCCCTTCTCTTTTTTGATATATATATATATATATATATATATAGCCCCAATGAAGCCCCAATGAAACTGATATGTTTTAATTGCCATTTAATTTGAATTGCCTATATTCTTTTACGTCGTTATAGTATTATTTGCCACAAGACAGACAGATTGAGTGCCACAACAAGAGTACACTATCAAATGTACAGTAAACCTTGTAACATCCCGACATCCTTCCTGCATGCTCCCCAGTGTTGCCATGTCCCCCATTTCACACATGAGTGCATCGCTTTTCTGATCAATAATTGATTTTCCTGTTCCGTGTTTGCCTGGCTATAGAGTCACAGAGTCACAGGTTTTAGCAGTCCCAGTGTGGTAAGCCAAACTCAGGGGGGGCTGAGGGACAGCCTCCCAACGAGCAGGCCTGGCCCTGAAACTAACAGTTGGTTCTGTGTGTGTATAATGGTCTGCTGTTGTTACATTAATCCATTTTGGACTGCGGTCGATTAAAAAAAAAGGCTTCTAAATCCTAAAACAAATCTGAAAAACCCATGTTTCTATGTCAGTGGTGCTCAACCTTTTTCATGTCAAGGACCCCCAGAATTATCTCTATTGGGCCACGGACCCCCATCTCAAAATATGTAGTTCCAGGGACCCCCCCCCCCCCCCCCAGAAGCAAATATTTTAGTAAAAAATGTTTGCTCTGAAATATATATTCAAAGATTTGCGCCACACTTTCACGACTTTAAAAAAATAGCAGACCTACAAGTTCATAGCGCGGCACTCGGTGCCGCGCTATGAGCTTGTAGATTTTGCTGCTATTTTTCAATAACTAAAGTATAACGATTGCTTTAAAACACCAAAAGGGGTTCCCGCCCAGAATGGGTTAATATTAAAATTAACTCCCTAGTTGGTGACTGGAGGAATAAAATAGACATGCATTAGTTATGGTCCTCTGGCTCCTAGGGACACACGGAATACCATTTAGAATGCATGCCCTCGTCCTTCTCATCAGCCTCTGTACAAAGGATTCACTCCCTCGTCTCTCTCTCCCTTCCACGTTTTCCTTGGCATCATAGGTGGCCTGCATGCAGCTCATCAACGCTCTGGTAACATCTCCTGATGAGCTGGACTTGAGGCTGCACATCAGGAATGAATTTATGCGCTGTGGCCTGAAAGAGATATTGCCGGTAAGCACTGGATCTGCACTTGCCCCTTCCCCCAACACACGTATATGTGTGTGCACACGCACGCACACACACACACACACACACACACACACACACATACTCACGCAAGTGCACACACACACACACACACACACACACACACACACACACACACACACACACACACACACACACACACACACACACACACACACTCTCGCTCTAGATGAAACCCACACTCACCTTGTATTAATATTTAAATGAGTTGTCCACTTGAGTGAAATATTGTAGATTCGCTCCAGCAAATAATTTATGAAACACAGAGGAAAGGTCGCACGTCCTCCATCTGTGCCAACACCCTGGAACCAATAATGCTTCTAGTGCCGCGTCTAATACTCTCCCTGCAGACAGACTGACGCTCACACCGCCTACCGACCACGTTTACCTGCTGTAAGCAACTATACGTACAGTACACATACATTAAAATGCTGGAGATGCTTCTCAAGCCTAGCATGTCATGATGAATGATACTGTTCAGATAGATGGAGATCTCACTCTGGACTGAGGCTGTGGTTTATGTGTCTTAACCAGTGTTGTTTTTGTCGACTAAAACTAAGACGAAAAATGTTTGTCGACTACCTTTTTTCACTGACGGAAACTAAATGGAAACTAAATGAAAACTGAGCTATTATGACTAAAACTAAGACTAAATGTATTGACAATTTCGTCAACAGATAAAAACTAGACTAAAATATTAGGAAGGGACTAGTGGACAAGAGATCCAGTATAAGTCATTTTACACTTGGTTGCATGCTGAAAATAGCAGATCTACAAGCTCACAACGTGTCGCAGTGCGACGCGTTGTGAGCTTGTAGATCGGCTATTTTCAACAAGTGTAAAATGAGTCATTACGACGACATCAAGGCCCGCCAAAATACATTTTAGTCGACTAAATCAACTGTAGATTTAGTCAACTAAAATCTTATTACACTTAGGGCTGTATTTTGCGTGTCTTAAGTACCAGGTCTTATTCCCTAACTTGAGTAAACTAAAGACCTGGAGGCGTGATCAATGCTATTCTGAGTGGCCAAAGAGCATTGATCACGCCTCCAGGTCTTTAGTTTACTCAAGTTAGGGAATAAGACCTGATACTTAAGACACGCAAAATACAGCCCCTAGTCGACTAAAACTAGACTAACACTAAAACATTCCAGGCCATTCAAATGTGACTAAAACTCAATGAAAACTAATCAAGAGACTATGACTAAAACTAAAATAGAAATTTGCTGCCAAAAACAACACTGGTCTTAACGTCATATCAAACAAGGTCTGGAGACTTAATCAAACCTGCCTTTACCTGTCATGGCTTTTCCCTTCATTCTTACCCTCTGTTCACGCTGGGTTGCTGTTATTTCCTCTCTTATTCCCCTTGTTGTCTCCAATAGCACCTGACAGCCATCAGGAACGAGGCTCTGGTCATCCAGATGAAGGTGTTTGAGGAGCATAAAGAGGAAGACATGATGGAGTTCTCTCACAGACTGGAGGACATCAAGTGCGAAATGGAATATCCTTGCCATCAAACGTTTATTTTTTTCTTCAAAGATTAGTTTATTTGTACTCAAAGGTTCAAGGTTTTCTCTTAATTAACTCTTCATTACATTACAGGCAGTAGAATCCTCTTATTTATAACCTCCTCAACTGTGATAAAAAAAGACCTCCCCCAGTGTGTGTTAATTATAATGTATTCATTTTAGTTGATACAACAACATGGAAAGGGCTAATAATTCACCAAAAAATATTTGTATACCCCTTAATGAATCACTGTTACAGTCTCAAAGGGCTTTACAGGCCTTTATTTAACACGTTCCTGTGTTTAATAATATCAAACACACGACACACACTTAACAAGGGAGGCTCCCTACATTTGGGTCCATGTACATAACAAAATACAAAACAAATAATGCATTAATAAATGACAGAAAAAGAAAACCGCTTTTTTTTGCTTAACCCATTCTGACCGGGCACCCATTTTGGTGTCAGCATCATGTCATGCTTTAGCTATTTAAAAATAGCAGATCTACAAGCTCATATCGCGCCACCGAGTGGCGCGATACGAGCTTGTAGGTCTGCTATTTTTTGAAAAATCGAAGACTGACATTTTTTAGAATCAAATCTCAGGTCAGAATGGGTTCATCAGACCAGTGTGTGTCCGGCGGAAACCTCGTATGAATCTGATCTCAGGTCAGAATGGCTTAAATAGAAACAACAGAGCGTGAATAAGCCTCTGTTTTCATCTGCATAACGGTCCTTGACTCTTTAGCACCGATGTGGGGGACGTGTTCCACGTGGTTCAGAGCACGGTGAAGGACAGCAGCGCCGAAGCCTATTTCCTCTCCATCCTGCAGCACCTCATGCTCATACGCAATGACTACGTGGTGAGGTACGTACGGTGAAACCACATCAACACACATGGAGAGAGAGTGGTCGCTTCATAATGTAACATTTTCACCCATTCTGACCTGAGATCAGATTTAAAAAAATGTCTGTTTGAAAATGACAGTTTTCTGAAAAAGCTACGTTTCTATGTCAGTCGTAAAAAAAAAAAAAAGCAGATCTACAAGCTCGTAGCGCGCCACTCGGTGGCGCGCTATGAGCTTGTAGATCTGGGGGGGGGGGTCCCCAAATTATAAAAAAATATATATATTTTTTGCAACTGAATGGCTGGAAAACGGAAATGAAGAGTTTACATATAGTACACATAGTACATGCAAACACCTTCCCTAATGATTATATCTGGTTTATTTATGGTGTATTGTCTCTATTATTAAGTTTATTGGAGCAGTCAATTTATATTGGGGGCGGGGCGGGGGGCCAAGACATTGGCAAAGCATTTCCGGGGGTCCCCGCCCCAAAAACGTTGAGAAACCCCTGAGCTACGCGATGTGTTGTGAGCTTGTAGATGGGGCTATTCTTCGGCACATGTCTGTCATGAAGACATATCAGTTATTACAGTGCAAAACCTTAGAGTATATATGAATAGAGACGGCACCCAGAGGAAACACTGAGGGCAAAATGGCCGAATTTGATATTGCAGCCTGGCCCCAAACACATGAACGCGCTGGTCCGTTGACTATCATTGTGCACGTTCACGACGGCCGCACGCTCATGCGCGTTCAACGGCAGCGCGTTCATGTGTTTGGGGCCACTCACTATTGCAATCCATCCCAGAATGCACTCTGTTCCTACCCGGAAGGAGGAGTGAAATCGCCTCATGCGCTTTTGAGCAACTTAATGCAAGTGGATGGAAGGAGAACTCGGATGTCATCTCTATTCATATATACTCGAAGTGCAAAACACAAACATTTTTACCTAAAATGTAGTCTTTATTATTGCTGATGGAGCGTAGACCTTTACAGACCCTGATGAGGGGTGAACAGAGCACTGGGCCCTTTGCAGAGGTATGCCTCATGTTTTAAATCTCCTCAATGACATACTGCAGGCTAACAAAGAGAATGCCGCGTCTTTCATCTTCTAACCATCTAATGCAACTATAGCTCCAGAGCATTTCTCATCTCCTTTTAATGTTGCTTTTTCAAAGGCCTGTTTTAAGCTGGCTCTCTCTCACAGCTGGGTCAGAGTTAAACCGTGGCTTGATCAAAGACAAGACTCTAATCAGAAGAATATGAAATATATCAGCAGCTGTTTTTTTTCACCCCCAAAAGAAAAACAACACCGCAAAATGTCTGTCGCCTCACGGTGGTTAGCACATACTGTGTGGTCCTGTAAATTAGCACAGAGACGTGAGGCTCGTTCCCTGCATCTGAAATGATTATGGAAATGTGAAGTATTGGTGACGCGGCGCGGCGCCTACACATTGGGTGACTGTCTGTCACTGCAGCACCGATATAGAAATAAATAGCTTGACCTTTTCACAATCTGCCTTGAGCAGATGTGGTGGATATTCCATCATTGCACTTGATGACATCTTTATCATTACTTATTTAATTTGTCAGTATTGAGAATGCACGCACGCACGCACGCACTCACGCACGCACGCACACAGTCACACTCTCACACGTGTGCAAATTATAACAAATGTATCTTTAACACGTGCTAATGGAATCATTTTCAGTTAAGTGTAATAAATGGAATAAAATAAGTAACACAAGGAAGCATTTCGCCAGTAAGTGGTGGCACTCAATAGTAATAAGGCTGCTCAGCAGAGCTGGTACTCTGTACTGATGGGTATTACTGGCCCAATGTAACAACTTGTTCAACAACCTGTTCAACTTGAATGTATAACATTTTGAGCAGAGCCCACGCTGCTTTGCCAGTGATCGTCCTTGTGGCAGGGTGTCCAATATCATTTTAGGATAAACAGGCCGATGGTTGAATCCATAATGCCTTCGCAGCACCAGCACACACAGGCCCCTTTTCCACCGGTTGGTTCCCAGTGGGAACCGGTTCAGTTCTTTTTGGTTTTTAGTCCATGAGCCAGAGCTCCAAAATTGGAAAGTTAATTATGAATTGAGTGGGCAAAACCATACCTATATTAGATTGTTATCACCATGAAACTTCCCCAATTGAGTACTTACACGAAGACAATGATTTATGGTATTACAAACTTTACATTTTTAAATATGCAATTTAGGCATTATGTAGGAAAATATGCAAAATAATCGAAAATATGAAAAAGCTATACTGTGGAAGGGTTATCGTGTATTACATTTATTGTATTGATCCTATAAACAATTTAATATAGGTCTAGTTTACCCACCAATTTTGGCTCATGGACTAAAAACCAAAAAGAACTGAACCGGTTCCCATTGGGAACCAACCGGTGGAAAATTGGTCACAGGTTCATCATGTTGTGTTTATTGAGAAGGCAATGCATGACATAACATTTTCTTTTAGTTGACTGTAATCCTCTCCTGCAGCGATGTCTTATTCTCTCTCCCGCACAGCCTTCAGAGCAGCACAGAGATGAGACCGTGTACAGTTAGACTCATCACAGCCTTCAGAGCAGCACAGAGATGAGACGTGTACAGTTAGACTCATCACAGCCTTCAGAGAAGCACAGAGATGAGACCGTGTACAGTTAGACTCATCACAGCCTTCAGAGCAGCACAGAGATGAGACCGTGTACAGTTAGACTCATCACAGCCTTCAGAGCAGCACAGAGATGAGACCGTGTACAGTTAGACTCATCACAGCCTTCAGAGCAGCACAGAGATGAGACCGTGTACAGTTAGACTCAACACAGCCTTCAGAGCAGCACAGAGATAAGACCGTGTACAGTTAGACTCATCACAGCCTTCAGAGCAGCACAGAGATAAGACTGTGTACAGTTAGACTCATCACACACAGAGATAAGACCGTGTACAGTTAGACTCATCACACACAGAGATGAGACCGTGTACAGTTAGACTCAACACACACAGAGATGAGACCGTGTACAGTTAGACTCATCACACACAGAGATGAGACCGTGTACAGTTGTCATGTACAGTTAGTCTCATCACAGTATGTGCTTTTAGAGACACAGCAGGTGGTTACTTGTTGCAGCCATTGTTTTTAATCAACATAAAATGGCAGCTTTACTATTTCAGCATTGGCAAGGGGGAAGAGTGCAGGTGCTGCACGCACACACATACATATATTTTTTAATATTTTTTAACTCCCCTGTCTTAGACATTTAGTGTTAACATATCCTGCGTGCTATTAGCAGGAGTCGCGTGCAGCTGATCATGCTGTGATCTCAATTGGCAAAGAACAACCAAGCAAGTCGATGACATGACAGATGTCAATCCAAACCGCATCAATAGCGATAGCTTAGGGTTGAATGCACAAATTCATACACTCACAACACCTCCTGTTCCCTGCCATCCTTCTCTGTCATCCTGTAATAAACCTCTTTGTCATTCCACATCCTTATTCTCTTTCTGTCCGCCCATCGTCCCTCGACCAGAGAGAGAGAGGTGTGGCTGGAGGTGGGGCGTCAGAGAGAGATGTGTCAGGATGCTGGTCGACCTGCGTTTCTGCTCAGCTGGGCAGCGTTTCCTCATTGATTTTGTCTGAGGACTGTAAATTGTGCTGCATCCCCTCTAAGCTGCGTGGGTCTTGTTGTTTAGGACTTTTAGCTGAATCAAAGGTGCCTTCAGAATATACGCAACCCTAAGCCTGAACGTCAGCTATGAGTATGGCTGGACAATGACATGTGGCACAGCCATTACTTGGAGCGTCTTGTTTTGTCTGTCCCTATCATTTGTGCGTAACGACGTTTATGAACCGTTGTCTATTCATGGTTGTTTAATATGCAAGCAAAAACACTGTACACACAGACCTTTTGTGGTTCTTTTTTTGTCTAAATTGGAATCCGTCCACTCATGACACTTACAGTTTCATAAAGAACTTCTATTATGTACATATATATATATATATATATATATATACTGTATATACCACATACATACATACATACACTTTTTCACCTATTACTGTAAGACAAGTGTCTCACGTTTATGTATTTTCTTAACATTTTCAGATCCCAGTATTTTAAGATCATCGAGGAATGCGTGTCTCAGATCGTCCTCCACCGCAGCGGCACCGACCCCGACTTCGGCTACCGTAAGCGTCTGGACGTGGACTTCAGCCACCTGCTGGGCAAGTACCGGTACTGCACTTCACTGGGCCTCTAGGTCCCTTTCTGGTACCAAGTACAGCACTTCACCGGGCCTTTATGTCCCTATCTGGTACCAGAGTGGTTCTGTACAGCACTTCACCGGGCCTTTATGTCCCTTTATGGTACCAGAGTGGTTCAGTACAGCACTTCACCGGACCTCTATGTCCCTTTATGGTACCAGAGTGGTTCTGTACAGCACTTCACCGGGCCTCTATGTCCCTTTCTGGTACCAGAGTGGTTCTGTACAGCACTTCACCGGGCCTCTATGTCCCTTTATGGTACCAGAGTGGTTCTGTACAGCACTTCACCGGGCCTCTATGTCCCTTTATGATACCAGAGTGGTTCAGTACAGCACTTCACCGGGCCTCTATGTCCCTTTCTGGTACCAGAGTGGTTCTGTACAGCACTTCACCGGGCCTTTATGTCCCTTTATGGTACCAGAGTGGTTCTGTACAGCACTTCACCGGGCCTCTATGTCCCTTTATGGTACCAGAGTGGTTCAGTACAGCACTTCACCAGGCCTTTATGTCCCTTTCTGGTACCAGAGTGGTTCTGTACAGCACTTCACCGGGCCTCTATGTCCCTTTATGGTACCAGAGTGGTTCTGTACAGCACTTCACCGGGCCTTTATGTCCCTTTATGGTACCAGAGTGGTTCTGTACAGCACTTCACCGGGCCTCTATGTCCCTTTATGGTACCAGAGTGGTTCTGTACAGCACTTCACCGGGCCTCTATGTCCCTTTATGGTACCAGAGTGGTTCAGTACAGCACTTCACCGGGCCTCTATGTCCCTTTATGGTACCAGAGTGGTTCTGTACAGCACTTCACCGGGCCTCTATGTCCCTTTATGGTACCAGAGTGGTTCTGTACAGCACTTCACCGGGCCTCTATGTCCCTTTCTGGTACCAGAGTGGTTCAGTACAGCACTTCACCGGGCCTCTATGTCCCTTTATGGTACCAGAGTGGTTCTGTACAGCACTTCACCGGGCCTCTATGTCCCTTTATGGTACCAGAGTGGTTCAGTACAGCACTTCACCGGGCCTCTATGTCCCTTTATGGTACCAGAGTGGTTCTGTACAGCACTTCACCGGGCCTCTATGTCCCTTTATGGTACCAGAGTGGTTCTGTACAGCACTTCACCGGGCCTCTATGTCCCTTTATGGTACCAGAGTGGTTCAGTACAGCACTTCACCAGGCCTTTATGTCCCTTTATGGTACCAGAGTGGTTCTGTACAGCACTTCACCAGGCCTCTATGTCCCTTTATGGTACCAGAGTGGTTCTGTACAGCACTTCACCGGGCCTCTATGTCCCTTTATGGTACCAGAGTGGTTCTGTACAGCACTTCACCGGGCCTCTATGTCCCTTTCTGGTACCAGAGTGGTTCTGTACAGCACTTCACCGGGCCTCTATGTCCCTTTATGGTACCAGAGTGGTTCAGTACAGCACTTCACCGGGCCTTTATGTCCCTTTATGGTACCAGAGTGGTTCTGTACAGCACTTCACCGGGCCTCTATGTCCCTTTATGGTACCAGAGTGGTTCTGTACAGCACTTCACCGGGCCTCTATGTCCCTTTATGGTACCAGAGTGGTTCAGTACAGCACTTCACCGGGCCTCTATGTCCCTTTATGGTACCAGAGTGGTTCTGTACAGCACTTCACCGGGCCTCTATGTCCCTTTATGGTACCAGAGTGGTTCTGTACAGCACTTCACCGGGCCTCTATGTCCCTTTATGGTACCAGAGTGGTTCTGTACAGCACTTCACCGGGCCTCTATGTCCCTTTATGGTACCAGAGTGGTTCTGTACAGCACTTCACCGGGCCTCTATGTCCCTTTATGGTACCAGAGTGGTTCTGTACAGCACTTCACCGGGCCTCTATGTCCCTTTCTGGTACCAGAGTGGTTCTGTACAGCACTTCACCGGGCCTCTATGTCCCTTTCTGGTACCAGAGTGGTTCAGTACAGCACTTCACCGGGCCTCTATGTCCCTTTATGGTACCAGAGTGGTTCAGTACAGCACTTCACCGGGCCTCTATGTCCCTTTATGGTACCAGAGTGGTTCAGTACAGCACTTCACCGGGCCTTTATGTCCCTTTATGGTACCAGAGTGGTTCTGTACAGCACTTCACCAGGCCTCTATGTCCCTTTATGGTACCAGAGTGGTTCTGTACAGCACTTCACCGGGCCTCTATGTCCCTTTATGGTACCAGAGTGGTTCTGTACAGCACTTCACCGGGCCTCTATGTCCCTTTCTGGTACCAGAGTGGTTCTGTACAGCACTTCACCGGGCCTCTATGTCCCTTTATGGTACCAGAGTGGTTCAGTACAGCACTTCACCGGGCCTTTATGTCCCTTTATGGTACCAGAGTGGTTCTGTACAGCACTTCACCGGGCCTCTATGTCCCTTTATGGTACCAGAGTGGTTCAGTACAGCACTTCACCGGGCCTCTAGGTCCCTTTATGGTACCAGAGTGGTTCTGTACAGCACTTCACCAGGCCTCTATGTCCCTTTATGGTACCAGAGTGGTTCAGTACAGCACTTCACCGGGCCTCTAGGTCCCTTTATGGTACCAGAGTGGTTCTGTACAGCACTTCACCGGGCCTCTATGTCCCTTTATGGTACCAGAGTGGTTCTGTACAGCACTTCACCGGGCCTCTATGTCCCTTTATGCTACCAGAGTGGTTCAGTACAGCACTTCACCGGGCCTCTATGGTTCTGAATAACATGTTTTCATCTTTCAGAGGTGTGCGTAGACAAGGCCCGCGTAGACGAGTACGAGCAGAGAGCTTCTGAACTGGAACAAAAGGCAAGTTTTTCCCACTATTCTGTTTCTTTGAAATCTTTAGTAATGTGTGTAACTGTGGGTTGCATTTTTGACCCGTCTAACTCTCCATCATAATGTTTGCTTTGTTTGTATATAGGCCTGATTATGAATGTAGAATATGTTAAATCAAGATTCAAGAGTTCATTGCCATGTCAACAGAGTTGATTGGAATTTGTTTCAGTGCACTAAAAACAGACAAACAGACAAATAGACACGTAATCACGATTCACATCACAAAAGTACAAACATCATATGAGAACATCAATCAATATGTCCTAACCATTTGGTACTACCGTATATGTTTTAAAATCACCACTTTGCTCTGATGACATTTGAATAATAATATACATTTCTGCCTGGCTTGAGCCACAATTGAAAAACAGCTTTGCGTCACGGAGGATGTCCCTAAATGTTAACAATAGTTTAACCCATTTTGGACTGAAAGGCTTCAACATCCTACCATTTTTCTGAAAAACCTATGTTTCTATGTCAGTGGTGCCCCAGTGGACCCCCAGAATTATCTCTATCGGGCCACGGACCCCCATCTCAAAATATGTAGTTCCAGGGACCCCCCAGAAGTCAATATTTTAGTTAAAAATGTTCACTCTGAAATATATATATATATTCAAAGATTTGCGCCACATTTTCACGACTTTAAAAAAATAGCAGACCTACAAGCTCGTAGCGCGCCACTCTGTGGCGCGCAATGAGCTTGTAGATCTGCTATTTTTCAATAGCTAAAGTATAACGTAATGGGTTCCCGCCCAGAATGGGTTAAGCTCATGTTTGATCTTTGTTTGTGTTCTGCATACAGTAGCCTCCAATGCATTTACTTCATTGCATCCTTCCGTTATTAATTAATGGTGATGAAATTCACATGGACAGATTGAGGTATTAATTATACAGCCCCGATTACAATCACTCCAGGGGAAGCAGTTTGACAGAATGCTAATTATTTTATTATCACTTGAACATTTGTTTGTTTGAACATATTCAATATATATGTAAATGTCCCCGTCCAGTTTGATGAAGAGTTCTTGAGCCGACAGGAGGCACAAGGTCAACTGGCAACGTACGAGGAGACAGTAGCCTCACTGCAGGCCGAGCTACAGGCCTTCAGGTCCCAGGTATACACAACCTCATATTCTATACTTTTATTTTTATTCTTTTAATATTTTTTATCCCACAATTGTTTTTTGTAACCCATTTTTTCACCCAGTGTCAATTAGCTAATGTAATCCTGTGCGCTACACTTCCTCTGCCAACCTGGGGGTTGGCAAATCAAAATCAAATTGCTTCCTTCTATGCATGAGGAGTCCAAGCTGCTTCTTTTGACCTGACAGAGGAGAATTTCTCCCGGCCGGACGTATAGCGCGTGGAAGGAACACGTTATTCCGACCAGTTCCTTTCCCCTCCATCAGGCGCCCCGGCTGGCCAGGGGGAGGTAGTTTAGAGACCAGGATTACTGCATGTTTTTTTGTGAGGGTACCTACCCTAGGGGACACGGGGAGAACATGTGAGGGTACCTACCCTAGGGGACACGGGGGAGAACATGTGAGGGTACCTACGCTAGGGGACACGGGGAGAACATGTGAGGGTACCTACCCTAGGGGACACGGGGAGAACATGTCAGGGTACCTACCCTAGGGCACACGGGGAGAACATGTGAGGGTACCTACCCTAGGGGACACGGGGAGAACATGTGAGGGTACCTACCCTAGGGGACACGGGGAGAACATGTGAGGGTACCTACCCTAGGGGACACGGGGAGAACATGTGAGGGTACCTACCCTAGGGGACACGGGGAGAACACAGGACCTTCTAGCTGTGAGGCACTACCAACTGTGCCACCCTGTCCCCGATTCTGTACTTTCCTACGTCTTCTTTTTTTACTCACTCGTGAGTAAAAAGTCACGGTACACATCCTTTCTTTTCTATTTCTTTCTTTTTCTTCTTTCTCCTAAAATAAGTGAGTGAACAAATCTGATTACTCAACAGAACTCTATAAGCTTATAGCTAGCATGGAAGTGACATTCAACTTTCTTTCCTCTCCCTCTCATTATGTGTTCTTCTTTTCTGTGTTATTTTATGTTTTTTGTCCCATTGTCCAGCGGACCCTGCAGTGTGGTTTGACATGGAGGGTGCTCTCCTCTCCTCCTGACTAACACTAAGTCTAATGAGAATTGTGACCGGGCAGTAATTCTCTGATCTCTATCCCATAAGAGGAAATTGTTCTAAAAGCAATTTATTCTGACAGCCGCCTTCAACCGTCACCACCAGGCCTTTACCGAACGCTCTCCGGCACTCCAGAGAGTTGTTCTCAGTCCTTGCATGCCGAGATAGCTACCCACTCAGAGAGAGAGAGAGAGAGAGAGAGAGAGAGAGAGAGAGACACCCACTCAGAGAGAGAGAGAGAGAGAGACAGAGAGAGAGAGGGGGAGAGAACTTATTTTTTATTTTACTGATAATTTTTCAATTTGGGAGAGTAAACACAGAGCGAATACTCAAACAGCGGCTTGGGCTCCGATGACTGTGATACATTAAGCCATTTAGGCCTGACGTCGACATTTATTAAATGCCTTTTCTTTTCTGAAAAACCTCATGTTTTCTATATCAGTGGTTCTCAATATTTCATGTCAAGAACCCCAAAAATTATATGTATTTGGCCACCGACCCCCATCTGAAAATATGTCGTTCCAGGGAGGGACGCCCCCAGAAGCAAAGATTTGAGTTAAAAACGTTCGCTCTGTAATAATATATATTCAAAGATTTGCGCCACATTTTCACGATTTTTCAAAAATAGCAGATCTACTTGTAGATCTAGCTTGTAGATCTGCTATTTTTCAATAGCTAAAGTATAACATAATGCTTAGTTAAAACACCAAAAGGGGTTCCCGCCCAGAATGGATTAAGCCAGAGTAGGCACTCTCATGTAGGCGCTCCCTCACGCACGCACGCACACACACACACACACACACGCACACACACACACACACACACACACACACACACACACACATGCACACACTTACACTTGGTAATTCAGCTGTGGTGTTCTTCCCTCCAGAGGCAGTGGTAGAGCAAAGGCCCCCGGCTGACCTTTTGTGTGGGTCTTTAATCTAAAACTGCTGCCTGGATCAATAAGCCATTTGCTCTGTACCATACAATTTACCAAGCTTTGTTGCTATTGGTTATAACATTTGATTTTTACCTTTTGGGAAAAAAGGGTTTGATCTGTAAAGATTGAGGCCGGTTTCATGGGCGTTTGGCCTCTGTTGGGATGGTTGACGGAACATGTCTCCTCTAACCCATTCTGACCTGAGATCAGATTCATACGAGGTTTCCGTCGGACACACACTGGTCTGATGAACCCATTCTGACCTGAGATCAGATTCATACGAGGTTTCCGCCGGACACACACTGGTCTGATGAACCCATTCTGACCTGAGATCAGATTCTAAAAATGTCAGTCGTTCTTCGATTTTTCAAAAAATAGCAGACCTACAAGCTCGTATCGCGCCACTCGGTGGCGCGCTATGAGCTTGTAGATCTGCTATTTTTAAATAGCTAAAGCATAACATGATGCCGACACCAAAATGGGTGCCTGGTCAGAATGGGCTAACCATTATCACACCCAGATCGGTAAAAAAGACAGTACGATAGGCTGGGCTGTGGCATAACGAACGCCCTCACATCACAGCACAGGACTCTGGATCTGATTACAGTTCAGCTTTTCTTCTCTTTATCACATATATTCTGTTTGTGTACTCCTCCACCTACAATATTGCTTTACCGTATTTCTGCTCACATGCTGTGTTAAAACAAATAGTACCTTGGAAAGCAAAAATGGATGTTCTCATCTTGAGAAATGTACTATTTATGAAAAAAATAATGGTGGCATGTTTGTTTGAACGTTGTTGTTTTGACAGTCTCCCAGTTATTTACACAGTAGAGAGCTGTATACTGTACACCAGCGTTGTTTTTGGCAGAATGTTTCTATTTTAGTTTTAGTCATAGTCTCTTCAATAGTTTTCATTTAGTGTCAGGCACATTTTAGTCACCTGGAATGTTTTAGTGTTAGTCTAGTTTTAGTCGACTGAATCTACAGTTGATTTAGTCGACTAAAATGTATTTTGGCGGGCATTGATGCCATCGTAATGGCTCATTTTACACTTGCTGAAAATAGCCGATCTACAAGCTCACAACGCGTCGCGTTAATAATCATTTCTTCTTCTGTTTTCTACATGAATTAACCACATTAATGCAAAATATGACTCCTAACGTTGTTCAAGTGGGACTCATCAAATGTCCCTGGGACTCATTTCTAAAAGACCATCCCTGCATCCTGGGACTCATTACATTGAGAACCTATTTACATCTCTGGTCCTGTGCCCTCTCTCCCTCTCCCCCAGGGTGGGGCAGTACCCGTGGGTCTGTCCACGGCCCACACCTGCTCCTCTCCCTTCCCCGGTGGGCCTCCACCCCCTCCTCCACCCACTGGGGGTCCGGGCGGCCCTCCACCACCTCCTCCCCCACCACCGCCTCCCCTGCCACCTGGCTGTGGCCCTCCGCCTCCCCCTGGCGCGCCCCCTCCTCCTCCTCCCCCAGGGGGTTTCGGGGGTGCCCTGGGGTCCCCCACCCACCACGGCGTGCTGCCTTACGGCCTCCGGCCCAAGAAGGAGTTCAAGCTGGAGACCTCCATGAAACGCCTCAACTGGTCCAAGGTACGTAACCTCGTGAGCCTCTTTCTGGCTTCTGAACTCTTTGATGCAAGAGAGATGTATTTGGCGCTGCTCTGCGGCGACATGGACATCAGGGCTACATGTGGGCCCTTTGTCTAAGACAAATGTCTTCCTCGTGAGACAAATAATAAAGAACCTTGATGATGTATGCACGCTTTTATTCGCTGCCCTGCACGGCAAGTTATACTTTGGCACGACACATTGTTGTTGTATTGTTCTAAATCGTCCAAGAAAACAGGCCACGTGCTGATCGACTGCTGAGGCAACGTTTGTATAAGTCCAGGTCTGGCCAGCATGTTGTTGTGAAACAGTGTATAAGTCCAGGTCTGGCCAGCATGTTGTTGTGACACAGTGTATAAGTCCAGGTCTGGCCAGCATGTTGTTGTGAAACAGTGTATAAGTCCAGGTTTGGCCAGCATGTTGTTGTGAAACAGTGTATAAGTCCAGGTCTGGCCAGCATGTTGTTGTGAAACAGTGTATAAGTCCAGGTCTGGCCAGCATGTTGTTGTGACACAGTGTATAAGTCCAGATCTGGCCAGCATGTTGTTGTGAAACAGTGTATAAGTCCAGGTCTGGCCAGCATGTTGTTGTGAAACAGTGTATAAGTCCAGGTCTGGCCAGCATGTTGTTGTGAAACAGTGTATAAGTCCAGGTCTGGCCAGCATGTTGTTGTGAAACAGTGTATAAGTCCAGGGGCCTACAGTATTTCACGAAACTTGGATTAGAGATTATTGATTAAACCGGGATTTAACACATATCCTTGCTTAATATATCCTGGATCAGCGATTAACCGGTTTCATGAAAACTGGTTAATCTTGCCAGATTAATTTAACCAGTTAACCTGGATATGTTGAGGCTTGATTCGGTTTCATGAAAGTGATGCTACATTAGTTACCATGGAAACGAATGCTTTGTACTTAGCCTGCTCCGGACCAGGCTAACAGCCAGGTTTAACCTAATCGTGATGTCTTTACTGTTCATTAAGCAGTCAAACTGATCACAAACCAAATATATAGGCTGCACAACATCATGACAGCTTGTGAGCTTGTAGATCAGCTGCTTTTGGTGAATGTTCCCCATGAATAGGTTTGCTGTCGTGCAAGTGCACGGTTAAGAAGAATTATTATATTATATTATTTTATTTTATTTTTGTAAAAGTGAAAACCACTAAATATTACCATTACTCATTGTTTTACAACATATTACCATTGTAACGTTTCACCCACTACTAGTCCTACATACTTACACCTAGAAACCCCATTCAAACCTATTTAGGTTCATCCTACGGTGGACATGTGTGCCTGAAAAGGAATCTTTGAAATGTTTCATAGTTTTAGAAATATAGTGCTTTCAAATTTGAGACATTTATAGGCAGATAGTGGCACTTCAAAAAAATCACTTTCACCTAGAAACTCCATTCACACTTTGTAAAATTCAGCTTACTGTGGAGACACATGCTGGAACTTTTTACTTTGAAATGTTTTGTAGTTTCTGAGTTATTTAACTTAAACGCCCAATGCATTCTCAATGGCAATAGCACAAACTTTGGCATGCTACATGAACCCATGACCCTCACCAGTCTGGCCCCTGTCTGGACAACAACCCCCTTCCCCAAAGGTAGCTCCCTCAGAGGAGGGAGTTATGGCCAAATATCACAATGCGACAATATCATTATGCTTACATTATTAAGAATTCTGTTTTAAGTTAATAGTAGTGGTAAAATGTAAACTATATTTTTGGGGTAGTTAATCATTCAGTCTATCCACTATTGAGAGTATGTTCTCTCTTTAATTACAGCAGCAGTATTTATTTTAGAAGCTTAAGTCCTTGTATCAGTAAGTCTTGAATAGATTAGTAAAGATAATGAGATATACAGAAGGGGGCTGTAATGCAACTATTAAGGATGCAAACTGCCTTAATACCCCATGAAGAAGAAGGATCAGTAAATCTGTGATCCACCTAATGGGTCTAGAGACAAAAAGCCAGACTGTCTATTAAGCCAGGCTTGCTGATCCCGGCTCGCCAAATCTGCCAATTCTGAGCCTCGCTTGGCTTTAGTGGAACGGAATAAACCAGGCTGTAAAGATCAGGATTTTAAAAGCCTGGCTTTGGCCTAAATCCTGGATTAGTTCATCCTAGTTTTGTGAAACAGGCCCCTGGTCTGGCCAGCATGTTGTTGTGAAACAGTGTATAAGTCCAGATCTGGCCAGCATGTTGTTGTGGAACAGTGTATAAGTCCAGATCTGGCCAGCATGTTGTTGTGAAACAGTGCCTACCATTTTATTTTAGACTCAACCGCAAACAATGCTTGTAAACACCAAGGTTATAATAGTTAACTAAAAAACGAAAACTATAATTAAAAAAACATTTTAGTTAACTGAAACTAATAAAAACTAAATATAAATTAAAAAACGATAACTAAACTGAAACTGTATTGTGTGTCCTCAAAACTAACTGAAATTATAGACAAAATACCCATAGTTTTAGTTTTATTCAATATGTATATGCCTTTTGGATATTTATAACTAGAATTTCGCGGCCGCTCATCCCAGAGTTACGTTGCCGCGCACTATGGGAAGAAGGAAATTGCGGGAGTTGACTCCACATGTAGTAACGGATGCGTTATTAGTTATTATTATGTGTCCTTATTAGTGTAGTGTAGTGTAGTCAACACGTTATGGCTCATACACACTGCCCGGTATTTGCTCCGATTATGCTGTCGGGGAGCATTTTTGGCGCTGGCCGACAAAACCCCTGATCTGACGTTAAGCGGTGCCCAAAAGTTATAGATCACAAAGGCTTTGCAGGTAGAGCACATGACATGGCCCTAAAAATATATATAATTTTAATATAAACTATTTTTGCATCTGCCGCTTGACCTGAGATGACTTGATTGATTGACATAAAAAAGGGCCTGTCAGCTCAAACACACAATGCAATAGTTGTTGTTGCGTACAATCATCAGTAGCAAAGTCAAATACCAAAAATAAAAACCCTATCATTTCCATTTCCCCCCCTCTATTTCCCATTCCATGTGCGTTTGTCGTATAGTTTCTCTGGCCTCTGTACTACTGCCACCTACCGTCCATTCATTGTATTACACAGTGGGTGAAAAAAACACACCCCTTAAGACTAAACCCGACCAATCAGAGGTGTGGCTTCCAGAGGTACCTTTGACATGACATTTTGTGTATGTGTGTGTGTGTGTGTGTGTGTGTG
This sequence comes from Protomyctophum parallelum, assembly GCF_964188405.1. NCBI lineage: Eukaryota > Metazoa > Chordata > Actinopteri > Myctophiformes > Myctophidae > Protomyctophum > Protomyctophum parallelum. The sequence continues at coordinate 10,825,132 of NC_139699.1, forward strand.
TGTGTGTGTTTCGATGTGCAGGGCGTTGCTGAAAATGAGCACCTGTGCTCAGCTACTTCCCTGGGTTAAAAAAAAAAAAAAAAAGGTACCTTTTTAAAACTATAGAAGTCAGCCTGGTACAGACGAAGGGGACACCACTGTATGTAGCCTCAATTACATTTTGTAACTATTTTCTGCAATGGGATGATGATATATATATATATATATATATATATATATATATATATATATATATATATATTCATTCCGTGGGTAAAAGCCTGTAGGCTACCCACATATTGGTAGCCTATATTAGCCCAATATTGGCGTTATGCATTTCACTTGAATAATGTTGTGTGCGCACGTGCGCGTGTGGAGAAAGACAGTTATTTAATGAAAGTGAAGATTATAACGTCGTGTATTGGTAGCCTATATTAGCCCAATATTGCCGTTACGCATTTCACTTGAATAATGTTGTGTGCGCACGTGCGCGTGCGGAGAAAGACAGTTATTTAATGAAACTCAAGATTATAACGTCCTGTCTCGCTGCCGCGGCGCCGCCATGCGTGTATAGCCTGTGTGTGTGTGTGGGGCGTGGCGAGAGAGAGAGAGATCGTGGCTTCCAGGCGTGCATGTGTGTGTGTGCAAGCCAGGCGTGCGTGTGTGTGCAGGCGTGTGTACTCGGCAGTTGGCTGGCAGGCGAAAATAGCCAAAGCGTTCCGTGTAATCGTAATATGTAGGCACAAACAAACTACTGACAAAGTACAATGTTGATGTAACTAAGAGATTCGCTGAGAGAGCGATATTTTAAATACAGAGATTTAGAAGGAATAAGCAAAATCGTGAGGCTACAATTCCTCTCCCCTTCCTCGTTTCTCTTCTCCTGCGGGAGATCAGAATGAGATTCTGAGAGCTAGTGTGGGCCTATTAGAAGACAGGGCAGTGTTGCCAGGTTTGCGAATTGTAAGCGAGTCGTAGTGTGTGTTGAATGGAATTTGAATGGCATTTGTGGGCTTGTGAATGAATTTTCTCACATGTAATTTGTGCTCACTTGCATAGACCTGGCGAATTTAGCGTGGTGAAAGGGCAACAGTGTTCCGGGGGTGTGGGTGCTTCGGGCGATAATGTTTGTAGTAAACAAATGCATTGCCGCCGTGAGTGTGGACGGGAGGCATCTTTGGTGGCACTGCAATGATCATTTTTTGGCGGGTGGTGTCGAGTGTTGGCGTTGGGCGCGATAGGAGGAGATAGGTCCCGCACACTGCGAAGGTAAGTGTGTGACGTCACTGCCGTGTGAGTGTGTGTGGGTGTAGTGTGTAAGATGGTGTTGTGGGTGTTGCAATAGCGACGTAGCTGTTGTGGCTTTGGGTTTCTTGCCATGTGTTGGGTACAAGTTCTCTAATATATAATAGATATAATCCTTCTAAATTCAGATTAATTTCCTCATTTCTCCAACAAGTTTTACGGCAGTTTTCAGCACCGTACGGCAGCATGTAGCCGCGCTAATCCTAACCCACAAATAAATAAATAAAAACTAGCAAACACGCTCTAAAAACGAACTAAAACTAACTGAATTAGAAAAATATGTCAAAACTAACTAAAACTAAACTATAATGAAAAAAACAAAACTATTATAACCTTGGTAAACACCATGACCTTGTGACTGATCTACATTACATGCAGTTTTATTATTATTATTATTATTATTATTATTATTGTACAGGAAAAACGAGACACCAGCTCAAAGAAACACAGGTTTTCAACAACAAGTCATGGTCACTTATCCCTTCCAACCCTTAAACCCATTTGGCATCCAAAAGGCCTTGCATTTCTGCTGAAATTAAACGTGAGAATACAAGAAGGATTCAGGGTGAGCTTTTGGATAAAAGTCATTATGTAAATGTCTGTTTAGGATGCTGGAGATCTAGGGAACATTTTGAATGTTGTTTTCCGGTCCCATAACTTTGTTCTTGATATGCATTGGCAGCATTATTAATGCTGCAGATGTTCCTGCAAAGGGATCGGAAAAACAACTTCCTGACACCCTGCCAAGAGTCATTAACCCATTCAGGCCTGACGTCAAAAAAAAAAAAAAAAAAAAGATCTGAAAAACGGATGTTTCTATATCAGTGGTTCTCAATATTTCATGTCAAGGACCCCAACAATTATATGTAATTGGCCGCCGACCCCCATCTGAAAATATGTTGTTCCAGGGGACCTCTCCAGAAGCAAAGATTTGAGTTAAAAACTGAAACTCTGAAAGAATAGATTTGAGGCACATTTTCACGATTTTTCAAAAATAGCAGACCTACAAGTTCATAGCGCGGCACTCGGTGCCGCGCTATGAGCTTGTAGATCTGCTATTTTCCAATAGCTAAAGTATAACATAATGCTTTAAATTAAAACACCAAAAGGGGTTCCCGCCCAGAATGGATTAAAAACAGTCTGGCGCGTCTCTGAGACGATCAGATCCCATTGTCAGGGCGGTCTCAGTGGTGCTTCAGCAGATGTTGCTCTACCTCTGCAGAGTGATAATAGTTCACGCTACGAGTGATATTAGTTCACGTCGTGATTAATAATTAATCTCGTCTGTACCTCGTTGCAGCTGTTTAACAAAGTGGGCCATATGCTTATTGACGTTATGGGCAGGACACCAGTTTAGGATGTAACTTTGAGCGGGACACGAGGAATGCCCGTGTAATTGCACAGCTGTACAACCTCCCCCCCACCCTCCCCCCCTCCCCCCACCCCATATGGTGATGTTAATGTTAATGATGAAGTTGTCCTGAAACTTTCCCACTACTAAAGCATTCAAAAGTTTGAAGTGTTTACCTTTCAAAGGTCTTTGTGGTCTTTGCGCTGCGTAGCTCAGCCTTGTCTTCAGATCTTAATGAGGTCACTCACTGTAGACGAGGGAGGAGGGCATCTGACCATGTGGGTGCACGGAAGATCAACTCTCTGTCTCTCTCTCTGTCTCTATCTCTGTGTCTTTCTCTCTCTCTCTCTCTCTCTCTCTCTCTGTGTCTTTCTCTCTCTCTCTCTCTGTGTCTTTCTCTCTCTCTCTCTCTCTCTCTCTCTCTGTCTCTATCTCTGTGTCTCTCTCTCTCTCTCTCTCTCTCTCTCTCTCTCTCTCTCTCTCTCTCTCTCCTCTGTCTCTATCTCTGTGTCTCTCTCTCTCTCTCTCTCTCTCTCTCTCTCTCTGTCTTTCTTTCTTTCTCTCTCTCTCTCTCTCTCTCTCTCTCTGTGTCTTTCTCTCTCTCTCTCTCTCTCTCATGCACGCACACACACAAGTATACAATACATACACATATTTTTTTGCACAAGAATATTAATTAAAACAGCACAGTAATTAAAAGCCCTGGTTTTAATGATGATGCAGCTTTTCTTTTTTTAGTTTCTCTCTCTCTCTCTTCTCTTAATGATGTATTTATGAATGCACACCAGGCCAGTTCAATAATAATAATAATTAACAACAGTAAATAATGAATAGGGTAACAGGCCTCGGCTGGGAGGTGTCTGCCAGTTGGCCTCCACAGTTTACTGGTGGTCGAAATCTCTTGGCAGAGACGGTTCTCTGGGTCTGGAGCCAAACAGAGACGGTTCTCTGGGTCTGGAGCCAAACAGAGACGGTTCTCTGGGTCTGGAGCCAAACAGAGACGGTTCTCTGGGTCTGGAGCCAAACAGAGACGGTTCTCTGGGTCTGGAGCCAAACAGAGACTGTTCTCTGGGTCTGGAGCCAAACAGAGACTGTTCTCTGGGTCTGGAGCCAAACAGAGACTGTTCTCTGGGTCTGGAGCCAAACAGAGACTGTTCTCTGGGTCTGGAGCCAAACAGAGACGGTTCTCTGGGTCTGGAGCCAAACAGAGACGGTTCTCTGGGTCTGGAGCCAAACAGAGACTGTTCTCTGGAGCCAAACAGAGACTGTTCTCTGGGTCTGGAGCCAAACAGAGACTGTTCTCTGGGTCTGGAGCCAAACAGAGACGGTTCTCTGGGTCTGGAGCCAAACAGAGACTGTTCTCTGGGTCTGGAGCCAAACAGAGACGGTTCTCTGGGTCTGGAGCCAAACAAACAGAGACGGTTCTCTGGGTCTGGAGCCAAACAGAGACGGTTCTCTGGGTCTGGAGCCAAACAGAGACTGTTCTCTGGGTCTGGAGCCAAACAGAGACTGTTCTCTGGGTCTGGAGCCAAACAGAGACTGTTCTCTGGGTCTGGAGCCAAACAGAGACGGTTCTCTGGGTCTGGAGCCAAACAGAGACTGTTCTCTGGGTCTGGAGCCAAACAGAGACTGTTCTCTGGGTCTGGAGCCAAACAGAGACGGTTCTCTGGGTCTGGAGCCAAACAGAGACTGTTCTCTGGGTCTGGAGCCAAACAGAGACGGTTCTCTGGGTCTGGAGCCAAACAGAGACGGTTCTCTGGGTCTGGAGCCAAACAGAGACTGTTCTCTGGGTCTGGAGCCAAACAGAGACGGTTCTCTGGGTCTGGAGCCAAACAGAGACGGTTCTCTGGGTCTGGAGCCAAACAGAGACTGTTCTCTGGGTCTGGAGCCAAACAGAGACGGTTCTCTGGGTCTGGAGCCAAACAGAGACTGTTCTCTGGGTCTGGAGCCAAACAGAGACGGTTCTCTGGGTCTGGAGCCAAACAGAGACGGTTCTCTGGGTCTGGAGCCAAACAGAGACGGTTCTCTGGGTCTGGAGCCAAACAGAGACTGTTCTCTGGGTCTGGAGCCAAACAAACAGAGACTGTTCTCTGGGTCTGGAGCCAAACAGAGACTGTTCTCTGGGTCTGGAGCCAAACAGAGACTGTTCTCTGGGTCTGGAGCCAAACAGAGACTGTTCTCTGGGTCTGGAGCCAAACAGAGACTGTTCTCTGGGTCTGGAGCCAAACAGAGACTGTTCTCTGGGTCTGGAGCCAAACAGAGACTGTTCTCTGGGTCTGGAGCCAAACAGAGACTGTTCTCTGGGTCTGGAGCCAAACAGAGACTGTTCTCTGGGTCTGGAGCCAAACAGAGACTGTTCTCTGGGTCTGGAGCCAAACAGAGACGGTTCTCTGGGTCTGGAGCCAAACAGAGACTGTTCTCTGGGTCTGGAGCCAAACAGAGACTGTTCTCTGGGTCTGGATCCAAACAGAGACTGTTCTCTGGGTCTGGAGCCAAACAGAGACTGTTCTCTGGGTCTGGAGCCAGTGGCGTGCACAGATAGACACTAGGGGGTGCTAGAGCACCCCCTGCCCTTTTTGGCAATGTGCTCTTAATTTGTAGTGTGTGGACCATGCGGTGACATTGATCAAATCTTGATAAAAAACGCTTCTACTATATTATTTAGGCCCCCACAATCTAAAGCTATGTTTCTACGTCAGTGGCTCTTCGATTAAAGAAAAATCGCAGACCTACAAGCTCATAGCGCGCCACTCGGTGGCGCGCTATGAGCTTGTAGATCTGCTATTTTTCAATAGATAAAGCACCAAAATGGGTTCCCGCCCCAAAATGTGCTGCACAAGGTGCCCTTTTTATTTCACTTGAGCACCTGCCCCTCTAAATGTCTGTTCATGCCACTGTTGGGAGCCAGACAGTCAGCTGTGGACTACTTCTCAAGGCCTCCGCTATAGTTGGCATATGTTAATGTTCTTCATAGACTAAATATTTGATCATAATATTCCTCCTGAAATAGCCTACGTGCTAGAGATTAATTATATCCAGTATCACAGTGACAGTCATACATACGCCTTACAGAATTATTTCAATTTTGAGATCTATTCAGTCGGGAGGTCTATTTTAGCGATACATTGATTGATTAAAATTGAATGATTCATTGATTGATTGAAAAATGTATTGAGTTTGTAGAATGGGTACATTTCTAAACTAAAGTCAATACAACAACTGCTTACTGTACGTGGATGAAACCAGGGAAAGCACCAAGACGTGTTTACAATCAGGGTCCTCCATTTTCAATTCATCAACACCATATATGTCTGCCTGTCTGTCGGTCAGTCTGTATGTGTATCTAACAGACACTGTGTCAGTGTGTCTGTCTGCCTGTCCGTCAGTCTGTGTATCTGTCTGTATGTGTATCTAACAGACACTGTGTCAGTGTGTCTGTCTGCCTGTCTGTGTATCTGTCAGTATGTGTATCTAACAGACACTGTGTCAGTGTGTCTGTCTGCCTGTCGGTCAGTCAGCATATCTGTCTGTATGTGTATCTAACAGACACTGTGTCAGTGTGTCTGTCAGTATGTGTATCTAACAGACAGTCAGTCTATGTATCTGTCCATCCATTCTCCAGTGTCTGTCTCACCATCTGTCACTATGTTCCATCTCCCACTCTTGTATAGACCTTTGGTCAGCTCTCACACCAGTTTGCAATATATTATTTATTCCCCATGTCCCACTCATTTGAAATTGAAAAAAACAACAACAACCACCTAATCCTCGCTTTGAAATTCCATTCCATATGAAACAAAGGTTTGGAGACCTAATTGTGTTCCATTATTTCTCCACTCTAATAATACCAAGTGGTGTATTGTACGTTATATCATTTTAATTGTTGATTAGTCACCCTTACAACGAGTCATAGCTTGTGAGATCAGGTGTTCGTGGGAAGAGAAACACAGCTAAATGTGTGGGTAGCACCTCCAAAACATTTGGTTGGTATTCTATTCACCCTGGCTTTGAGTTGCTTAAGCCATGTTGTACTGAGGTCGATTAAAAAAAAAGGCTTCTAAATTTCTGAAAAACCTATGTCAGTGGTGCTCAATCTTTTTCATGTCAAGGACCCCCAGAATTATCTCTATTGTGCCACGGACCCCCATCTCAAAATATGTTGTTCCAGGGACCCCCCAGAAGCCAATATTTTAGTTAAAAATGTTCGCTCTGAAATATATATTCAAAGATTTGCACCACATTTTCACGACTTTTCAAAAATTGCAGACCTACAAGTTCATAGCGCGGCACTCGGTGCTATGACCAAAATGGCTTACTGGATTGGATGATTGATCACACAGTAATACGGTTAAAAACAACACATATTGGCCATGTTTACACTTTAATACATTTTACACTCAGTGTTGGGGAACTCAGCAGCGGGTGGAAGATCCAAACCGCAACAGCTTGGCGTGTTGTTTTTCTTACCTTTTTACTGTGTGAGAGTGAGAGTGCAATCATCCAATCTCTCAAAGCTTTGCAATCCACTAAGCAACTCAAAGCAAAGGTGAATAGAATACCAACCACTTCAGATCCAAATCTTTTGGAGGTGCTACCCACACACACGTTTAGCTGTGTTGCTCATTCCACGCCCGATCCTTACAAGCTGTACCTCGTTGTGAAGGTGACTAATCACCCCAAATCACTGAATGTGTCAGATATGATGTTTTGGATATTAATGACGTGTGGTACGTTGTGTGTTTACAGATCCGTCCCAATGAGATGTCAGAGGAGTGTTTCTGGGTGCTGGTCGACGAGGTTCGATATGCAAAACCTGGGCTGCTCAACAGACTGGCTTCTACCTTCTCTTCACAAAGAACAGGTACCACATGTTTACGTCTGCCTCTCCCATTGGTCAGTTGGTTTATACCACATGTTTACGTCGGCCTCTCCCATTGGTCAGTTGGTTTATACCACATGTTTACGTCTGCCTCTCCCATTGGTCAGTTGGTTTATACCACATGTCTATGTCTGCCTCTCCCATTGGTCAGTTGGTTTATACCACATGTCTATGTCTGCCTCTCCCATTGGTCAGTTGGTTTTACCACATGTCTATGTATGCCTCTCCCATTGGTCAGTTGTTTTTACCACATGTCTATGTCTGCCTCTCTCATTGGTCAGTTGGTTTATACCACATGTCTATGTCTGCCTCTCCCATTGGTCAGTTGGTTTATACCACATGTCTATGTCTGCCTCTCCCATTGGTCAGTTGGTTTATACCACATGTCAATGTCTGCCTCTCCCATTGGTCAGTTGGTTTATACCACATGTCTATGTCTGCCTCTCCCATTGGTCTTCACACAGTGTTGCTGTAGTCCAGTTGATGTGATGAGCTTCACAGTCACAAATCTGCAAAACGTGTTCCTTCTGTCGGTATACATTAACTTTGGGCTGCCTCTCCACCAGAGACCTATCGTTTCATAGTACACCTGGCTTTCATTATTGATTTATCTGAAGGACTTTTGCTTTCAGTATAACCCGATCTAGATGTTCTACTGCTTTTCAATGGGCAGCACTTTGGTTGTTTTCAGGTAAAGCAATTTATACATTATGTATGTTCCAGTCACTGTGCGGTGTATATTTGATGAGGTCGGATCAACATATGGAATGAATTCTGTGCTGGCCATCAGGGTGTTTCCTCTCCCTAGTTCAGCTCTCTCTCTCTCTCTGGCTCATTACTGGGGCTGTTATGTCATTTCTGGCACGGTGGTTTAGTAAAGTAATGCTTAGTAAAGTAATGCTTAGTAAAGTAATGCTTAGTAAAGTAATGCTTAGTAAAGTAATAACTCCACGGTTGAGTTTCAGTGGTCCGGTCCGGTGGTAGTGCTGCCAGAATTGGCCAAAAATGATATTCGAATATTCCTTTTTAAAACACCACATGTATTCGGACAATTTCCGAAAGATTTCTAATGTCGTATGTATATGATTTTAATATGAATATGATATGAATATTATTGTAGAATAATATGCTGTAAAATGTTCTCTTTCTTTATCTATATGGTCCGGTCCTGTTACTGTATGGGCCGTGGTTGGTGCTGAGAAATGAGCTCTCTTGAGTCTTGCGAGATCAAATTAATTATTCATAATTATCTTAAAGGAGAATTCCATGCTAGAATGCTTTCTTATCTTTCTTACCTTTCTTTGTAGTTGTTACGTCCCCATCAAAGAGGTCCAGGTGTTTTTTTGTGCAAAAACTCCTTATTGGCTATTTCCCCTACCATAAGCCCTCAATGAATTGCATTGCATTGAATGGGAATGGAATGGGGCTATGGGGTGTTATGCTAATTCGCTTATTTCCATCGAAAGAAGTAGTAAAGTGTGCCGCTTGGGATAATATTTACATTATGAAGAGAGGATATATACAAAGAAATTATAATTTTGAGCGATGGAAATAAGTGAATTAGCACAACACCCCATAGCCCCATTCAATTCCCATTCAATTCAATGCACTCATTTAGGGCTTATGGTAGGGGAAATAGCCAAGAGCTTTTGCACAAAATAACACCTGGACCTCTTTGGTGGGGACGTAACGACTACAAAGAAAGGTAAGAAAGCCTTTTAGTATGGAATTCTCCTTTAATAGCCTAATTTTTGTATAATGTTTTAGTTTGCGTGGCACAGAGTCTCGCCAGAACTCACACAGCAATTTTATTGTTATTTTTTTAAATTTGAATCTTAATTTAAAATATTCGATTATTCTTTTATCTTTTACATTCAAATGTTCATTCAAATATGGAATATTTGTTGGCAGCACTAGTTGAGTTTCAGTGGTCCGGTGGCGTGTAGAACCGTTGTGTGTGTGTGTGCGTGCATACATGCACATTCATTTCAGTGGTCCGGTGGCGTGTAGAACCGTTGTGTGTGTGTGTGCGTGCATACATGCACATTCTCGCGTACTCAGTGGTCCGGTGGCGTGTGGAACCGTTGTGTGTGTGCGTGCATACATGCACATTCTCGCGTACTCAGTGGTCCGGTGGCGTGTTGAACCGTTGTGTGTGTGCGTGCATACATGCACATTCTCGCGTACTCAGTGGTCCGGTGGCGTGTTGAACCGTTGTGTGTGTGTGTGCGTGCATACATGCACATTCCCGCGTACTCTCTCGGACTGCATGACTGATTTCATGCTGGAGGCATTTCAAGACAAACACAGACAGACAAAGGCGGTGTGTGTCCGTGTGTTGCATCACCCCTACAGGCTGCTATTAGCACTCAAATTGTTATTTTTTTCATCCCTTGCATTGAATGGACAGTCAGGGCGACGCGCATGACAGAAGTGAACACTCATTGGTTAGGCTTCAATTGGGTCTAATTTCCTACGCTGTTCCCACCACAAGATGAGATCCTGCACGCTCTTAACCCATTTTGTGCGGGAACCCCCTTTGGTGTTTTAAGCATTACTTTATACTTTAGCTATTGAAAAATAGCAGATCTACAAGCTAAAAAAAAACGTGAAAATGTGGCGCAAATCATTGAATATACATTCTTTCAGAGCGAACGTTTTTAACTCAAATCTTTGCTTCTGGGGGGGGGGGGGGTTCCCTGGAACAACATATTTTCAGATGGGGGTCGCCGGCAAATTTCATATAATCACCACTGACACAGAAACATAGGGTTTTTCAGAAAACTGTCATGATTTAGAAGACATTAGTAGAATCGTTCCCAGGTCAAAATGGGTTAACTGAAGTGCAAACACTAATTTGTTCTCCATGCCATTCTTTTTTTTTTATGTTACCAATCGATACTCTATTATATGGCCATGTGTGTCGTTTCTTGCTCCAGTATGTTAATGTGTAAGGTACTAAAGGGTACGTGATAAAATCCTCAGTGTTAATTAATCCATCGCAACTCTGAGAGTGTTCAAATAGAAACCAAATGGACCCCATAAGGGTCTCTTTCTCATATTATCGAGTGCGGGGTGGTCACTTAACATTGCAATTATACAGCTCCCAACCAAGGCTCCGTTGGCATATAATCCATCAGTGTGCTGTTGGTGAGTTAACCATCACATTGTGACTATTCCTACAGGCAACGCTGCGTGATGAGGAGAGACCACAGTTCTGTTGAACATGCATTAGTATGTCTGACAAGCTGTAGCATATTCATGTGTGAGCTTGTTAGTATGATAATCCATTTTGGGCGGGAGCCCCTTTTGGTGTTAGCATTATGTTATGCTTTAGCTATTGAAAAATAGCAGATCTACAAGCTCGTAGCGCGCCACCGAGTGGCGCGCTACGAGCTTGTAGGTCTGCTATTTTTGAAAAAAATCGAAGAACCACTGACATAGAAACATAGCTTTTTCAGAAAACTGTCGGGATGTATAGAAGACGTTTTTAGAATCTGATCTCAGGTCAGAATGAAAACTGTCGGGATGTATAGAAGACGTTTTTAGAATCTGATCTCAGGTCAGAATGGGATAAGAGGGAACGGCGGTAGCACACGATGCTATCAGTCTTGTCCTCCGTTGTGTTTGGTCTATTAGTCCGCTGCTCTGATGATTTATTCACGTGTCTCTTGTGTTTTCTCTCCTGTCGCCTTGTCACCAGCTCAGCTAGCTTATGCCATTCTGGGCGGTAACCCCTTTTGGGTGCATTGTGTTATGATTTAGCTATTGGAAAAATAGCAGATCTACAAGCTCGTAGCGCTCGTACCGAGTGGCGCGCTACGAGCTTGTAGGTCTGCTGTTTTTTAAGAAAATGTGGCCCAAATGTTTGAATATATTCTTTCAGAGCGAAGGTTTTTTAGCTCAAATCTCTGCTTCTGTGTGGGTCCCTGGAATGACATTTTTTTCAGATGGGGGTCGGCGGCCAAATATGTAATTTTTGGGAAATATTGAGAACCACTGATGAGGTTTTTCAGAAAGAAATACATTTTTTTATTTATTTCGCCGTCAGGCCTAAATGGGTTATGCCATTTTGAATTATTCATCCAGGTGTTATCTACCTGTCACAACTCTATGCCGCTCCTCTTGAGGCGCCAGGAGGAGGAGACGACACCCCTCCCTCCTGCACAGCCGGAGAGCCATGTTCCTTTCCTCCATACAACGTGTTGAATAATGGAGGCAGATCTAAATGCCATGCAGGTAGACAGACAGACAAACACTCAAGCAGGTGTTGTGAGAGTTCTCTAGAGAGAGGAGGACATCTGAAGGATGTCCACCGACAGACAACTGTACTTCTCTATCCCATTCTGGGCGGGAACCCCTTTTGGTGTTAGCATTATGTTATGCTTTAGCTATTAAAAAATAGCAGACCTACAAGCTCATAGCGCGCCACCGAGTGGCGCGCTACGAGCTTGTAGGTCTGCTATTTTAAAAAAAATCAAAGAACGACTGACATAGCTTTTTCAGAAAACTGTCAAGATGTAGAAGACATTTTTAGAATCTGATCTCAAGTCAAAATGGGCTATTAGGGTAATGACTTGGCTGCATCCAGGCAGAGACATTATGTTGTCTAGTTCTAGTTTTATAAACGTATTATTAAGGCACATGCGCACAAAATGTGAAAGCCTGGCTGGCTATGCAGCTGCATGGTCGGTCACCGTTCATGGATAATGCATTTTAAGGTTTGGTGACTTTTTGAAGTTTGCTTGGATATACTGTGTAGGCTTTCCTACCAATCTGCTCTGCTTTCCCAGGAGGAGCAAACACTTCTGCTGGGCTGAGCTCTTAACGCTACGGTGCTGCGCTCACCCAGAGTTGTGTGTGTGTGTGTGTGTGTGTGTGTGTGTGTGTGTGTGTGACTGTGTGTGTGTGTGTGTGTGTGTGTGTGTGTGTGTGTGTGTGTGTCTGTGTGTGACTATGTGTGTGTGTGTGTCCATCCTCTCCTCTCATTAACACGGCCATGTACTGTAGCATCATGCTCCGTCTCACTTAAGAGCAACGGCATCTGGAACGGCATTAAACATTCAAAACGAACATGGTCTTCTTTCAGTTTTCTCCATTAAATATTAATCTGCATATCTTGAAGCTTCCGTACAGTTTCCCTATGATTGCACTTGGCTCTGTTGTTATCGGAGAGAGAGATCTCCTCTATCCTGTGAACAAACAACTAGTTATACGAGGACAGATTGGGTTTTTTTGGGACTCCTGGCTCCTTTTTCTTTTTCCTTTTTCTCGGATCAAGTCCAGACTCCAGAGGCAACGTGTCTCGCTCATAGTTTTCTCCTTGTATTGTTGCTCGTGTGCTTAGACTCCACGCTCAGCCCTTAAAGATATTCTCTCTGGAATTTCACCAACCTTTTGTACGAGTTAAAGCAAGCGCTAAATGAACTTCAACTTGTTTTCACAGTGGTGACATCCTCTGTGGATCTGTGCTTTTATTTATGTTGTGTTTGTTGGAGTTTAATTCAGAATGGGATGTGTCTTTTAAGGGTAGCGCCGTTTTTACATCATCATTTGGGTGAACACATTTAAACAAATGGCTGTTTACTTTTCAGTCTTTCTTTCCTTTTCGCTGTGTGTCAGAACAGGCAGAAATTACACCATCTCTCTGTGTGTCAGAACAGGCATAAATTACACCATCTCTCGACTAATATGAGCTGATTTGCATACTCCTTTCTGAAGTCTTTGTTCATTAGTGGCAAATCTCAGCAGATATACTACGCAAGTATACACACAATATTACATCCATGGCTCTGATGTATTTACATGAATATGCATTATGCTCTAAAATTATAGACAAAATGGTGTGAGGTGGTCAGTCTCGTGTTAAACAAGGTTTATAATCAAATGAATCGTGTCCACACGTCCTAGGGAATCCAATCGACGCATGCATTGGACGTTTGTACGCTTCCTAGCGCATCCTCAATGATACCAGGCTTTCTTGTATATCTATGGATGCAATTTTGTAGGTAGAAATCAACAGAATAATGACTGTTCGAATCAACTGAGGGGTGTCCGACTAACTACACTCATACATGTTCATGGAGCAGCCCTATTTGGGGCCAGCCGGCATTTAATTACGTGAGGAGAGGCAAAGCAGAAATAAGTGAATACACGGTGTGTGTGTGTGTGTGCGTGTGCGTGTGCGTGTGCGTGTGCGTGCGTGCGTGCGTGCATGCGTGTACAAGTTTCAAAGTGACCAGTTCTCCAATCATATCTGTTGTGTGAACCCCTGGATCAATGTGTTGTCTTTTTCAAGCCTCTGCTGCTGTTAGAAGTTCCCGGGATTCAGTGTTCTGTTTGGTTTGCCACTAAACTGTTGCAGGATCAATTCTTGTGTGTTTACGATGGAAAAGAAGACCTTAAGCCTTTTCGTACGACCAATCTCTGAGGTTCAGAGGTAACGAGGAGAGTGTGCACTTAAGATTTTACAAAACGGTAATCCCTCTCACTAACGGGAGGTGGTAATCCCTCCCTCTAACTTTGGAAGCCGATTACGGCCAAACGATATGAACTATCAGAGTTCTGCTTATGGTGTTTTAATTGGATTATAGGTCCCAGAGAGCATGTGTACCCATTTGTGTGAGATTTGGACTGGCTGGGGGGTAGAAGACCCGTCTGCCTACGCCCCCAGCCAGTGTAAAATACCCGGTAACCTGAGACCTCTCGTGGCTTATTGCTTAACTCTACAAGCTCATCGCGGTTCACTGTTGTATAACTTGATCTGTGCAGGCTATGATGGCGTATTTCGATATTTCCTGTTGCCTTATATGGTGTGGAATGGGCGTGGATGTTCCATCAAACCAGGCGACACCAGGCGAATCGCTTGGGGGAAAATGCGGAAAGGGTACGTCGGGTGATCCGCACAAATGAAGTGATTACACCATGAGGTTCCCTGAATAACACGGGAGCTAATCGTAGGTTGATCGTTCGGATGAATACGATATCATTACGCATCACCTTTACACTGTGGCGTATTTCTCCTTTGTGAATGAGGACCAAAGGCTCTGTTTGTAAATGCTGCCCTGTGTGCGTCCTCAGGTCTTGTGGCTACTAGTGATAGTTGTGTTTCCTGCAAGTGTTCCAATAAGTGGTGAGCTGTAGCCCTCACCTCAAATCTCCGCAAATCTCGGAACTGCGCTTCTCTGCCCCCAAAACAGTGTTAAAAAACAAGCCCACTTTGACGTATAAATGTATACATTTAATTTGCCCAAATGAACAATCTGTTCGAATGAAAACCTTCTTCAACATTCAAACTGTGTTAATATGAAAAAAAGAAAATCACATAAAATAAAATAAAACAAGTTCATTTATTGATTTACGACATGTTCATTCTGGCGAGATGAGGCATATTTTGCTGGAGTCTGTCACATTTGTCAGTAAATGCTTTGAGATTGGGAAGGACATTATTTGAATTAGAATATCGGCTACATTGATTTACTGACGTTGTAATTGCCATGCAGCTCTACGCAGTTCGTACTGTACTTTCTCACGTATAGGATATAACTGTACAGGGTATATATAGGCCTCTAGGGCAAAGCAGTGGGCGTGTTTTTCTGGTCCCTTAGTTTAAATGGTCATTTTATTGTCCGACCCACAGGTTGAGAACCACTGATCCCGATCTCCTAACTGTTGACCCCCTTATGAAGTTTAGTCATAATGTCCAGATGCTCTGACAAACTGAGTGTCCAATGTGTATTCTGTGTGCCCCCTCTGTGTGCCGTCCGGTGCACAAGACGCACCGAACACCAAAGACCAGATCCATCTCAGTGACTTTTCCAAACGCATTCTAAAAGAAACAAGAGTTGGCTGGAGCGATGTTTATGGAAATGATTGTGACCTGCAGCTGCACCGTGTATACTCCACGCTTAACCCAGCGCCCACTGTCGATGTGTGCAGCGTATACTCCACGCTTAACCCAGCGCCCACTGTCGATGTGTGCAGCGTATACTCCACGCTTAACCCAGCGCCCACTGTCGATGTGTGCAGCGTATACTCCACGCTTAACCCAGCGCCCACTGTCGATGTGTGCAGCGTATACTCCACGCTTAACCCAGCGCCCACTGTCGATGTGTGCAGCGTATACTCCACGCTTAACCCAGCGCCCACTGTCGATGTGTGCAGCGTATACTCCATGCTTAACCCAGCGCCCACTGTCGATGTGTGCATGTCTAACTCGCCGCTATCTGTCACACGGAGCCGCGGAGAGGAGGACTGGATCTAGGACAGCATGGCAGAGAGAGTGAGGTGTAGGAGGCAGCTGGCACAACTTCTATGCGCCAGAAACTTAGCCGTAACGGAAGCCAAATCGGAGGAGATCCGAGGAGGAGCACCCTTCCATACCCACGTACTGTACACATGAATCGTCCCCAGGTCTAAATGGGTTAATAACATAACTCGGACCTCTCTTGTTCACACCGCTCCCCCCCCCCCCCCCCCCCCCCCCCTCTAGATCTGCTCCACTGCCTCCTCTCCGCTCCCCCCCCCCCCCCCTCCTCTCCTCTCCCCCCATTCATCACGCCGCCCAAGGTTAATATGACAGCCATAATTTTCCACTGCGGCATAATTAGAATTTAATGTGAAGTTATGGTCAAAGCATGTGTACCAACATGTCAAAGGGGAATGGGAATACAGTAACGGGGGTTGAAGTGAATACACATTTTTTGTGTCCAGGTTCATTAAAACTGAATTAAGTTCAACACATCTATCAAAAGTATGAATGGCGAGAGATTAATAATCATAGTCCGGGTTCCATTGCTGTAGAGGTCAATACCACACACTAGAGATTAGAGCTGTCAAGCACATTAGCACCGCCTTTGACACACACGTGCACCTCTAATAAATGATCAATCAAATCCCATATGGCACTTTTTGCGTTCTGGCTGATTGGTTGGCCTATGAGTCCCCCCTCAAAGGTATAGACCAATCAAATCACAGTTTCTGCATCTAAAGTATGCATTATGTCATGACAGTACACTGTGCAACCAATAGGGCAGCATTTAGTGATTCCCATTATATTCTTTAAATAAATGATATTCTATCCATTCTTTTCAACCAAACGATATTTGAATATATTATATATATATTTTTGCTAAATTAGCTCTACCTACCATGTCGTAGTATTCCAGAGGTGAACGCAGGTTGTAGCTCCAGAATCCATCCCTGTAACTTAACTTTTATTTATGCAGATGAGGCCAACGAATATTGTTTTATGCAGTTTAATAATTGATACATACGCCGTAATATATAGGATTTGATTTGGGTGTTCTAATAAATAAAGTGCACTAAATAACGTTGCGGCAGGCCCGTCTAGAGTTTAAATGGACAGGTATCAGTCAACAGGCCCGTCTAGAGTTTAAATGGACAGGTATCAGTCAAAAGGCCCGTCTAGAGTTTAAATGGACAGGTATCAGTCAAAAGGCCCGTCTAGAGTTTAAATGGACAGGTATCAGTCAAAAGGCCCGTCTAGAGTTTAAATGGACAGGTATCAGTCAACAGGCCCGTCTAGAGTTTAAATGGACAGGTATCAGTCAACAGGCCCGTCTAGAGTTTAAATGGACAGGTATCAGTCAACAGGCCCGACTAGAGTTTAAATGGACAGGTATCAGTCAACAGGCCCGTCTAGAGTTTAAATGGACAGGTATCAGTCAACAGGCCCGTCTAGAGTTTAAATGGACAGGTATCAGTCAACAGGCCCGTCTAGAGTTTAAATGGACAGGCATCAGTCAACAGGCCCGTCTAGAGTTTAAATGGACAGGTATCAGTCAACAGGCCCGTCTAGAGTTTGGATGGACAGGTATCAGTCAACAGGCCCGTCTATAGTTTGAATGGACAGGTATCAGTCAACAGGCCCGTCTAGAGTTTGGATGGACAGGTATCAGTTAACAGGCCCGTCTATAGTTTGAATGGACAGGTATCAGTCAACAGGCCCGTCTAGAGTTTGGATGGACAGGTATCAGTCAACAGGCCCGTCTAGAGTTCGAATGGACAGGTATCAGTCAACAGGCCCGTCTAGAGTTTGGATGGACAGGTATCAGTTAACAGGCCCGTCTAGAGTTTGAATGGACAGGTATCAGTCAACAGGCCCGTCTAGAGTTGGATGGACAGGTATCAGTCAACAGGCCCGTCTAGAGTTTGGATGGACAGGTATCAGTCAACAGGCCCGTCTAGAGTTTAAATGGACAGGTATCAGTCAACAGGCCCGTCTAGAGTTTGGATGGACAGGTATCAGTTAACAGGCCCGTCTAGAGTTTGGATGACAGGTATCAGTCAACAGGCCCGTCTAGAGTTTGAATGGACAGGTATCAGTCAACAGGCCCGTCTAGAGTTTGAATGGACAGGTATCAGTCAACAGGCCCGTCTAGAGTTTGGATGGACAGGTATCAGTTAACAGGCCCGTCTAGAGTTTGGATGGACAGGTATCAGTCAACAGGCCCGTCTAGAGTTTGGATGGACAGGTATCAGTCAACAGGCCCGTCTAGAGTTTGGATGGACAGGTATCAGTCAACAGGCCCGTCTAGATTTAAATGGACAGGTATCAGTCAACAGGCCCGACTAGAGTTTAAATGGACAGGTATCAGTCAACAGGCCCGTCTAGAGTTTAAATGACAGGTATCAGTCAACAGGCCCGTCTAGAGTTTAAATGGACAGGTATCAGTCAACAGGCCCGTCTAGAGTTTAAATGGACAGGCATCAGTCAACAGGCCCGTCTAGAGTTTAAATGGACAGGTATCAGTCAACAGGCCGTCTAGAGTTTGGATGGACAGGTATCAGTCAACAGGCCCGTCTATAGTTTGAATGACAGGTATCAGTCAACAGGCCCGTCTAGAGTTTGATGGACAGGTATCAGTTAACAGGCCCGTCTATAGTTTGAATGGACAGGATCAGTCAACAGGCCCGTCTAGAGTTTGGATGGACAGGTATCAGTCAACAGGCCCGTCTAGAGTTCGAAATGGACAGGTATCAGTCAACAGGCCCGTCTAGAGTTTGGATGGACAGGTATCAGTTAACAGGCCGTCTAGAGTTTGAATGGACAGGTATCAGTCAACAGGCCCGTCTAGAGTTTGGATGGACAGGTATCAGTCAACAGGCCCGTCTAGAGTTTGGATGGACAGGTATCAGTCAACAGGCCCGTCTAGAGTTTAAATGGACAGGTATCAGTCAACAGGCCCGTCTAGAGTTTGGATGGACAGGTATCAGTTAACAGGCCCGTCTAGAGTTTGGATGGACAGGTATCAGTCAACAGGCCGTCTAGAGTTTGAATGGACAGGTATCAGTCAACAGGCCCGTCTAGAGTTTGAATGGACAGGTATCAGTCAACAGGCCCGTCTAGAGTTTGGATGGACAGGTATCAGTTAACAGGCCCGTCTAGAGTTTGATGGACAGGTATCAGTCAACAGGCCCGTCTAGAGTTGGATGGACAGGTATCAGTCAACAGGCCCGTCTAGAGTTTGGATGGACAGGTATCAGTCAACAGGCCCGTCTAGAGTTTTAAATGGACAGGTAACAGTCAACAGGCCCGTCTAGAGTTTAAATGGACATGTATCAGTCAACAGGCCTGTCTAGAGTTTGAATGGACATGTATCAGTCAACAGGCCCGTCTAGAGTTTGGATGGACAGGTATCAGTTAACAGGCCCGTCTAGAGTTTAAATGGACAGGTATCAGTTAACAGGCCCGTCTATAGTTTGAATGGACAGGTATCAGTTAACAGGCCCGTCTAGAGTTTGGATGGACAGGTATCAGTCAAAAGGGAGACATCGAAGAGCAATGGTGGATGATGGAGAACAGGTTCTGACATATATCCATATATGGAGATCTAAGGCGCGATTCATACTCCTATTTTAGAGCCTGTAGAGTCTACAATGTGACGTCATTTGAGGTTCGGGGGGGGGGGGGGGGGGGGGTACCATCCTAAAGTCGGCTCTTCGGTGCTACAGAAAATTTCTGACGAGCCGAAATCATTTGGGCACTCCAGCGGTAAAATAGGAGCATGAATCGGCCCTAAGGGTTTGAGGTCAGATGAGGTTGCTGGCCTGGCATAATATGGATCTCCATATGTGCGATTAATTGCGACAGCAGGTCACATTCACTACATATCCATCCCTGATGATGACACGTGATGTCACAAAGACATTGGCGCCATATACATGGGATCCCATCCCATGGCCACGAGCCCGATCCCGACAGCCTTTACTCTCCCCATTTCCTGTCAGCCTACTGTCTTGTCCCTCCATAAAAAAATATAAAATAAAGGCGAAAACTGGTTGGAATAACGTGTTCCTTCCACGCGCTACGTCCAACCAGGGAAACTCCCCCCCTGTCAGGTGTAAAGGAGCAACTTGGACACTCAGGCATGAAGGAAGCATGAGTTCAAGTCCGTTGCTCTCCCCATGCCCCCCATATATGGGGACTAGGTTGGTGGAGGGTGTGTAGAGCCCAGGATCACATTAGATGATTGACACAGGGGTGAAAAATGGGTTACAAAATCGTGGGATAAAAAATATTTTTTTAATAAAGGCGAAAGCCAAAAAAAAAAACATTAAAAAAATAAATAATAATAATATCCCTTCCAAGTGATGTTTATATATTTTGTAACATTTTTTACCATTTTCAGTTGGATGCCAAAAACAAATTAGCATTTGCTTTGTAATATTGTCTACTCTACTGTATAGTATTGTTCTATGGGGTGAGATGTCTCACTCAGTCTGACTATCAGATAAGATATTAGCTCGCACAACTCCAACTCTCTTAAAGCCTCTAAGCGTTCACCGGGTTCGCGGTCGGGTAAGTCACTTTGAAAGTCTTTCTTCCAGGAAATAAAACGTCTGGGTTTCCGAGGCTACTTTGAAAGAGGTAATCTCTAAAAGAGAAAACACCAGCACTCACAGATTTTTTTGTCTTAAAGGAGAATTCCATGCTAGAATGCTTTCTTATCTTTCTTACCTTTCTTTGTAGTTGTTACGTCCCCACCAAAGAGGTCCAGGTGTTTTTTTGTGCAAAAACTCCTTATTGGCTATTTTCCCTACCCTCAAGTCTTCATTTCAACGCTGATGAAGACAGAGGTCGATTAAAAAAAGACTTCTAAATCCTAACATTCTTCTGAAAAACCCATGTTTCTATGTCAGTGGTGCTCAACCTTTTTCATGTCAAGGACCCCCAGAATTATCTCTATTGGGCCACAGACCCCCATCTGAAAATATGTAGTTCCAGGGACCCCTCAGAAGCAAATATTTTTGTTAAAAACGTTCGCTCTGAAATATATATATTCAATGATTTGCACCACATTTTAATGATTTTTCAAACAATTGCAGACCTACAAGCTCATAGCGCGCCACCGAGTGGCGCGCTATGAGCTTGTAGATCTGCTATTTTTTTCTACAGTACATAGTAAAAATCCTCAGTGCTAAATCATCCATCTGTAACTCTGTGCAGGTCCATTTGGTTACATTCCGTATGCTCTCAGAGTCAAACGAACACTGAGGATTTCACAGGTGTATGCTGTACTGTACAGCTTGGCTATATAAATCAGCCCTTAATTGTGACCTGCTACAGTAAATCAATGTTCAGCCCAGTCAGATAAGATTGTACTTTGCCCCGGGAAAGGTTGTTGATTTCCCATTTCCTCCACTCATTAAATACAATGGCACTCTGCCTTCTCCATGTTGTTAATTATGACACTTGTGCTGTGCCGAGCCAAAGAGCTTGTCTGGGTGAGCGATACATGCATTACATGTATTATATATATGGGTGAGCAATACATGCATACATGTATTGGAAATGGAATCAGACACGTGGCACTCATTCATGCACCTTTTACCTTTTTCAGAGGCCACACACAAGGCCAATTATTTAAAAATAACCTAAAGTCTTATAGACGATGACCAAGTCAGTTTATTTACCTAGTCAGCAGCATAACAAGGGGCCAGCAACCCCTGTTGCAGCACTCTCAAGAGGGCCCCAAACAAGCAACAACCGATCGTTCAAATGAGAAATACCCCTGGAGTCTCCAGAGAGGAGGAGAGGCTCGCTATAGGACCGATTCAACGGCTACCACAACGACAGTGACTCAGACGCAGAGAAGGCTCAAACAAACCACCAGAGGAAGGCCGAGTGTGGACAAGGACGGATGCATGCACACCGCCTTCAGAGACGTAAAGGAGGACACAGACAACAGTCCTAGAGACCTCTTAAGGGCCTGCAATCCCCCAAGAACACACGATGCAGGTGGAGCCTCCTGAAAGGACAATAGCTGGAAGCCTGGAGGAGAGGGGGCAGTGATTTGGCCAATCACTGCTGACCCGCCAACTGGAGAGGGTTGTGGTTATCGGTCGAAGATTGGGGACCGCCTGATGACCTCTCTTCCAGGCTTTATCCATTATATTCACATCTTTGATGACATTTAAAAAGAAGAAATGTAAATAGAATTTCCCATTTCAAAACCATGACTAGTATTTATTTCTTTACCAGTCTGCAGTTACCGAACCAATGTGAGTTCAGTAAGTCCATTCGCTCTTTCTCAGGCCAACCTTTTTGGACATTGAAGAACATCTGAAGGTTGAATGAAAGAGTGAATCAATGAATGAATCACATTTCTTTACATTTTGCTTTTACTGTCTCTGCCCTAACATCACGTACTCCCCTCTCCTCGCCATAATAAGTCACATTTCCCTTCACCATGTGGCTTCCCTCCCCCTTTTCGCCACTCTTACTGGCCTCGTACCGATCGTTCTTCCCCTACTCCCTCCCTCCTTCCCTCCCTCTGTTTTCCTAATTCAATTGCGACTCCGGTCACGCGTTCCTATTTCTTGCCTATGGGCTTCCTGCGATGTTATCACACCCCCATAGTAGGTAGTGGAAAGGTTATATTAGTTTTTTTTTTACACAGATTAAATCTCATATCTTCTGTAAAGCAATTTTCCCATCCAATAAGACATGGATGGCACAACTTGCAAACTCCTTAACCCTTTTAGACCTGACGTCAAAATTAAATTAAATGTCTTCTGACAGTTTTCTGAAATACCTACGTATGTTTCTGTATCAGTGGTGCTCAATATTTCATGTCAAGGACCCCAAAAATGATATGCAATATGCCACCGACCCCCATCTGAAATTATGTTGTTCCAGGGACGCCCCAGAAGCAAAGATTTGAGTTAATAATGTTCGCTCTGAAAGAATATATATTCAAAGATTTGCGCCACATTTTAATGATTAAAAAAAATAATAGCAGACCTACAAGTTCATAGAGTGCCGCGCTATGAGCTTGTAGATCTGCTATTTTTCAATAGATAAAGTATAACGTAATGCTTTAAAACACCAAAAGGGGTTCCCGCCCAGAATGGGTTAAATCAAAGTTGTTAGTGTATTATTTGTGTTATTATTGTCGCACCACTCCAACTGTGGCTGAATGAAACTAAACCAGCAAACAGAAGAAAGATCAAATGTATTCCAATAATACTCCCATATATATATATATATATATATATATATATATATTGGAACATTGCTTTTTAGATTCAGTAGTTCTCTGCTGTTCTCTGTTTCTTTTCCTTTTCTCACTTGCACTCACAAACATGCACAGTACATAATTCTACCTGTCATCTCGTCCTCGTCCCCATCTGTCTTGGTAATGTTTTTCTTTTGTCTATAAGTCTTTATGTCAAAACGCTGTCATACATGTTTGGCTTGAGAATCGTCCTCTCCCACGGCTGTCACGTACTTCATCAGTTGGTGTGGATGTGCATATAGGCACTGATTTATTTGCTGAACTTATCCCATTTTGGGCAGATCGCCACCGAGTGGCGCGCTATGAGCGTGTAGATATGCTATTTTTTTTAAATCGTTAGAATGTGGCGCAAATCATTTAATATATATTTCAGAGCAAACATGTTTAACTAAAATATTTGCTTCCAGGGGGGTCCCCTGTACTACAAATTTTGAGATGGGGGTCCGTGGCCTAATAGAGATCATTCTGGGGGTCCTTGACATGAAAAAGGTTGAGCACCACTGACATAGAAACATGGGTTTTTCAGAAAAAACCTCAGTCCAAAATGGGTTAATGCAATGTCCCATGCTGTGTGCAGCACCGGTTTTCATTTAATGTTGTGTCCCTGTAGCCTGACCCAGAGCGAGACATTTCTCGTCTAGAGGGGCGGGTCGCGCCTCAGAAATGCGCGCACCCTGATTGGATCTCATCGATCTGTCCGTCACCCCCGGCCCCTCCTCTCCCCCCTAGTGCAGCGCTACGTCACATCATTTAGAGCGACGCCCACCCGGAAGGGTTGACTCCCACTTTTAGACTTGTTCAGCCCACGGCTTTTTCCAGGCTTTCATCTTTCGCGCAGACGAAATGAAAGCCTGGCTATCGAGGCTAGTGTCCCTGTGACTTTCTGCAAGGAACAGATCGCCGCTTTACAATGTGAAATATAGGTACGTACAGTACATGCTGACAGAGAGAGAGAAACAGCAACAACATTCACATTCAGCACAGGGTCGTAAAACAGAACGCATACACACTGTAAATATTGAACATAAATATGTTGAACTTTTGGCTCCTGATAATAGTACTGTCTGTACAGTACCTTTTTTATAGGGACATGTATAAATACAAGAGAAGACGAGAACCAAGAGTCTCCTCTCTGTAATAATCTCTGTAATAATCTGTAACAATGGACGTGAGGCTGGGAGGAATGAACATCTGGAAGATTTGAACTTTTCAAATGTCACTTGGAATAACAAATCGGACTGCTGAAATGCACCGGTGCTTTATTTTAAGTAGCATAGTAAACGCTATAATACTACATAAATATAGTACTTCTTGCTTTTAGAGTTCCATGCACCTTGGAGACAGAATACCGAAGCTACTCCTCATTTTAAGAAGCCAGTGTTCCATTTATGGCTCCTTTCCTCACGGCGATTATCCTATTTAGACCTGACATCGACATTTAAATGTGTTCTAAATCATGCCACTTTTCTATACCAGTGGTGCTCAATATTTCTTGTTAGGGCCGATTCATACTCCTATTTTACCGCTGTTTCGGCGCTGTAGTGCCGAAATGATTTCGGCTCTACAGAAAGTTTCAGTAGCACCGAAGAACCGACTTTAGGACGGTACCTGCCCCCCTCCGAACCTCAAATGACGTCACATTGTAGGCTCTACAGAGCCGAACCGACTTGTATTCGGCTCTAAAATAGGAGTATGAATCGGCCCTTAAGGACCCCAGAAATTATATGTAATTTGCCGCCGACCCCCATCTGACAATATGTTGTTCCAGGGACCTTCCTAGAAGGAATTTTCCTAAAACGTTGACTCTGTAATATATATTCAAATATGTGAGGCACATTTTCAAGATTTTTCAAAAATAGCAGACCTACAAGCTTGTAGGTCTGCTATTTTTGAAAAATCTTGAAAATTTATTTTTCAATAGCTAAAGTATAACATAATGCTTAGTTAAAACACCAAAAGGGGTTCCCGCCCAGAATGGGTTATGCAGTTAGGCAGAGGCGGGGATTCTATGCTACAGAAGTCATTATTCACACAGCTTTCAGGTGCGATGTGAATAGTGTCGGGTTAACTGAAGTTAATCACCAGATCCACGAGTGAGGTTATCTCATTGTGATTATGAATTAAACATAGCTAATGATGCTATACGACGTCTCCCTCTGAACCCTGAGCTTTAATCTGTTCCCCTGCCATATGAGCGCTTTAATGCATTCTGGGCGGGAACCACCTTTTGGTGTTTTAAACATGTTAGAATTTAGCTATTGAAAAAATAGCAGATCTACAAGCTCATAGCTCGCCACCGAGTGGCGCGCTATGAGCTTGTAGGTCTGCTTTTTTTTTTTAAAGATCGTGAAAATGTGGCGCAAATTTGGAATATACCTTTTTTCAGAACGAACGTTTTTAACTCGTATCTTTGCTTCTGGGAGGTCCCTGGAACAACATATTTTCAGATGGGAGGTCGGCGGTCAAATACAGATAATTCTGGGGGTCCTTGACATGAAATTGTTGAGCGCCACTGACATAGAAACATGAGGTTTTCCAGAAAACTGTCATAATTTAGAAGACATTTGTAGAATCGTTCCCGGGTCAAAATGGGTTAATTGCAGTCTTTCATGGTCTCCGTCTCGGCAGAAGAGGTTCGCAGGTGCGTTAGAAGAATCTCTCAGCTCAGCCTTTAGCTTTTAGTAACAAGTGTCAAAAGACAGAACATCCAAAACTGTTTGCTTCAACTGTAAGCACTATACAGGGAATCCATTATGTCAAGGTGCAAAAGATTTGTTGATATAGCTGAGCTCAAAGTTGCTTCATAAACCTTTTAAAATGGGAAATTGTATACCTTTTCAGTTGTCATGGTTTTTATGTACTGTATAAAGAAATTCAATCATGTGGTTAATTTGTGCTTTGCAACAGTTGCAGATGCATTTCTACTTCTGTGAATTAAAATGCAATATTGGTGTCTGCACGAGAACAAGCCTTAGGGCCGTGTTTATCTTAAACCCTTTTGTGCGGGAACCCCTTTTGGTGTTTTAAACATTATCTTATAATTTAGTTATTGAAAAATAGTTGGCCAACGAGTGGCGTGCTACAAGCTTGTAGGTCTGCTATTTTAGAAAAATCGTAAAAATGTGGCACAGATCTTTGAATATATATTCTTTCAAAGTGAATGTTTTTAAATCAGGTCTAAATGGGTTAAACCCTTTGCGATATCCAGTTTATCCACCTTAAATATAATTAAACACAGTGAATACTTATTTGCTATACTAAAAGCAAGCGACCTGTCTCAGATCTAAGACGTCATCATACAGGCACAATGTGGACCTTTTGGGGCACCCTGGCCTGGCTGACTCACTGATTGGTGGGTCATGCTACAGTACGTTGGATGGGCTATTGTCGGTCTCAAAGCCTGCCTGTGGCACTTTAACCCCATCCTGTCCAGTTTATTTAGTACAAAGTTGATTCACATTTGAGTTTCTCCTGACCTGAGATGTTTCCAGCTTCTTTTCTTACTTTTGGAGAAAACAACTGAATATCACCCTAACCCCTAAAGGCCTATTCATAGTCTGGATTTTCGGTGGTGAGCTGACCACCGGAGCTGAAATAACGTTGAGCGGTGGTGAGTAAAAACAGAGAGAAGGGCTGGAGCGGTGGCGGTGATTTGCTCTTCACCGCGGCTTGTGACGTCATGTTGTAGTTCGGTGGTCACCTAACCACCGAAAATCCAGACTATGTATGAGCCTTAACCCTAACCCAGACCAGAGGTAGAACACTGTCGTTCCCTGATGTCATCGCTATAGGGACACAGGCATCAGTAAAGCTGGAACTGGGGATGGCAATGAAGGACCGGGAAGTCTGGCGTGGCATTGTGAAATCCATGATCTCGACCGCGGTCGAAAAATGATGATAATTGCAATTGGATTGTCTGTGTATATGATGGAGATAGTCTTTCGTACAATACAACCCATATTCAGTTTAAAATACTCTCTACAGACTGACCAGCGTTGCTTCTAAACTGCCATTTGTTGCAGCTGTCACATCGTCGAGCATCCTGTGTTTTATTTTACTTTGGTGCCTTTCGTGTGCTGACATGCAAATTAGTTAGCACATTGTGCAGAGCTGCCAACCTGCACACATTTTGTGTACCAACCACGCAATTCTAGGCGTATAGACACCTAGAATTGCGTGGTTGGTACACAAAATGTGTGCAGGTTGGTAGCTCTGCATTGTGTAATTGTCTAATTGACACACTGTGGTTTTGACAAAGTTGAAACCAGATTTTCTTAATGAGCTCTTGGTGTGCACTGTGCAGAATGACACATACTTTTTTTAATTAAATAGTTGAAGTTCATTATCAGATAGGAAATGGGCCTTATTGCAAGACAACTTGTAATACTAACAATAATCTACTGTCATTGGCCCACTCTTGAACAACAGCACAGTCCTTTGGAAGTACGATCCCAATTTACAACTGAATACCTGCTCAAAGCATCTAAAATATATATTTTTTTTTAATGCATTTTGGCCCTCCATCTTGTACAACCCTGAGCTGATATCTGATTTGAACATCCCCAGAGTTGCCTGGAAAGGAGCCAGTTTAGGTTGTTTCGGGCATCTGGTTAGGATGCCTCTCGGCGGTCTCTTATAGGGAGGTCCTCGACGCACGTCCCACTGGGAGGAGACCCCGGGGCAGACCAAGGCGCAGTTGGAGGAAACACATCGACTCACTGGCCTTGGAACGTCTCGGAATCCCCCAGGAGGAAGTCACTAATGGTGCTCTGGAGAGGGAAGTCTGGAGCACTCTGGTGGAGCTGTTGCCCCCGCGACCCGACTACGGATAAGCGGTTGAAGATGGATGGATGGATGGATCCCCATAGTTAAACAGAGAGGGGACAAAAAGAATAGTGGAGGGATTCTCGACCCGACCACACCCATTTCCCGTTTGATTATTCATAATAATATTGCTGCCATGGGTTTTCTTTTCACAACTCAATATGTGAAAATGTGCGCTCATGCACACCAAACACTTAGCTGAGTAAGAAACTTACATATTCACATTTTACACATTTAGGAATGGAACAATTATCACTGGCCCAAATGTGTTTGCAATTATCTGGTAATGCAGTTGAACACATTTTGTATCTGAGTAAAAAAAACAAAAAAAAAACACTTCATTCTTTGTTTTCCCCTTCTGTTTCTTTCTTACTTACTTTTTCATGCCCACGCCTTTCGTAGAACTGCAGACCTTTTCATTCAACAGAAACCATTCTTCGGAGGTAGTGTAACGGTAACCCATTGTCTGGAAGAAAGATTGCCTTTTGAGAGCTATTTTCAGAGGAAGCTCTTTTCCTCTGTAACATCACTCAACTAACAGTTTCTAAGGACTGTGTTTTGTTGTTTCTCTTGTCTTGATGCTAGTCTCCCAGCACCTAAAGTATGTTCTAGCTGAGTGCGAATAGGTGATGGTCCTTGACTCTTTAGGTTCCACTTCTGCCTCTTCCTACAGTACACCCCCTTAGCAAAGGCATGACCATAGACTGTAAAACAATATGGACAAAGCGTTCTCCGGGTCTGATATGGACGTAAGATGAAGCCAGTCAGTCCTTGAATTGTAAATCGCCATCTTTGTAGATCCGTTTGGGCCCAGCTGGCCATTGGCTGGCCCAGACAACGAGGCGGGACTTCCCCCCCTTCTTCTTCGTTGGTTTTTATTTTGACTCGAACGGATATTATGACATGAGAAATGGGACTTTAAACTAGTGACTGGAAGCAGAACGTATTCATTACCATGTTTATTAAGGTAATACAGTCTAGGTGAATGACAGCGCCACAACAGGCTATTATATGAACTTTCAGGAAGTCCCGAATTCCTTAGTGGCTTCACAAAATATCTTTCTGACTGCCCCCCTGGGCATGACGTACGCGCTGCACAGTAATGATGCCACGCAACCAGACTATTGTCATCTCTGACTGTGGAGTTGGTTTTATGATAGCAGCCTCTGCGTTAATGAGAAACACTTTTCTCAACAACAATCCTTTCCTCCTCCAGATAAAAGGATCTCGTGGTGATGAACATGGACTCGGGTTAGGTTATGGTTAATTCCTAGATCCCTGGTCAAATTGCAATCATCACTTTAGTGATTAAGGGTACAGGCTTTAGTTTAGACACTATACCTCAAACCGTAACCCTAACCCTATAACCGCAAGCACAAAGAGACGTGAGCGAAGCTAAAAGAGGCTAACAAACAAACAAACCGCAAGCCAAAGTCTACTGAGGAGGACGCTGGCAGCTCTCCCAAGTTTCCATAGGTTCTGTGATTCCTGCGGTAGCTCCTCTAGAGAAGCACTTAGAGATAATCAGTGTCAATAGACTGAGACAAAACACTACGAGCAGGTCTTGCCTACGGGGCTTATAACAGAAGACAAAGTTTAGAAGGTGGAAAATAAAATGGATGGTTTTAAAGCCACGGGCGAGGGAGGCCTTGAGGAACGTAAGGGATCTACTTTGTTCTCGTTAGTTTCTTTTGGTGTAGTTGTATTACACATTAAGTCTATCTCATCCCTGCATCAAGATTCATGGGCGTGAGACACTGATGTGCCAGTGGTGGTGTTAGTAAAATGAACTGAACTGATGCCTCAGGCCTGCCTCCTTATCGCATTTAGACCTGAGGACGATTCTAAAAGAATGTCTTCTAAATACTGACAGTTTTCAGAAAAACCTATGTTTCTCTGTCAGTGGTTCTTATACATTTTCATGTCAAGGACTCTGTTGTTATGTAATCGGCCGCCGACCCCCATCTGAAAATATGTTGTTCCAGGAACCCCCACCCCCTCCAGAAGCAAAGATTTGAGTTAAAATCGTTATGAAATAATATGTATCCAAAGATTTGTGCCCCATTTTCACGATTAAAATAAAATAGCAGATCATAGTGCGCTATGAGCTTGTAGATCTGCTATTTTTCAATAGCTAAAGTATAACATAATGCTTAAAAACACCAAATGGTGTTCCTGCCAAAAATGGGTTATACAGCGAAGCCAGATGATGTATCACAGTTACCACTTACCGATGCACATTTACCACCGTGCAAACACATAACTACAGGCAGTTACCACTTACCGATGCACATTTACCACCGTGGAAACACATAACTACAGGTAGTTTTTACCAATATGCCATGAGCGATCAATCATGTCTGAATCACATAACGTACAGTATTACACAAGAACACTCATGGAGCCGGCCATAAGCCAGCTTCAGTCCTCTGTTGTTGGAATCAATACGGATATTTGAAATTGATTTTCTTTTACTCTTGTTTATTCTGATCTCTACTCAGAATGGCACGTACTAGCATAGCCAAACTAGTCAGACTGTCTGTGGCTTTAGGATTGTGTCGTCCTCACAATCGGGAAAATAAAGGCATGCTTTGACAACATAAACTCAATATTATGTTTCATACCCTGGCTGGCTGTAACCCAAAGACAATTTGTAGTAGGAGGACATTTTGCGAGATGCATTGCCAACACGAATATTATAATAATGTTGTGGATTATTTCGTGGTTTGACATCCTATACACAGTATACAGCATTACACTCTTGCATACAGTATTCTTACACTACTTGCATTAGTAATGTACAGTTAAGCTCTGCTGTCACCTGAACCCTTTTGGCCTTTCTCCCACCTGGAACCCACGACATTATCATAATTATAAAACAAAACGTGAATTTGGTTTTTGAAACTGTAGGTATGAGCTCCATCTATGAAAGAAATAATTACATTGCACATTGCTGTGTTGTTATTTTGTATGCTCGCCCTCCTCCCCTCTTTGGCATAATGAAGCCAGGGGGAAGCTATATGGGAGTTTGCCGGGGAAAAAAGGTCTGTTAAGCCTACATTAAAGCCTCATTTAAAATAGCTGGTTTTAAAGTGTTATTAAATGCTATTAGATTGATAATCAATTATGTTCGGTGGCAGGAACCATACTATGATAAAATATAAATTAGCCTTTGCCCTGACCCTGCACCTCTCTATCTCTCTCTCTCTCTCTCTCTATCGCTGTCTCTATCGCTGTCTCTCTCTCCCTCTCCCTCTCTCTCTCTCTCCCTCTCCCCTCTCTCTCTCTCTCTCTCTCTCTCTCTCTATCGCTGTCTCTCTCTCCCTCTCCCCCTCTCTCTCTCTCTCTCTCTCTCTCTCTCTCTCTCTCTCTCTACCGCTGTCTCTCTCTCCCTCTCCCTGTCTCTCTCTCTCTCTCTCTCTCCCTCTCCCTCTCCCTCTCCTCTCTCTCTCTCTCTCTCTCTCTCTCTCTCTCTCTCTCTCTCTCTCTCTCTCTCTCTCTCCCTCTCTCTGTACAATCTCATCTCTAATTGAGGCTCTACTTCTCTTGCTATACACTTGCTTCATGACCACTTCTGTTCCCTGCACTGTACTGTACTGTACTGTACTGTACTGTACTGTACTGTACTGTACTGTACTGTACTGTACTGTACTGTACTGTACTGTACTGTACTGTACTGTACTGTACTGTACTGTACTGTATTGAACTGAATGCTGATACACCTGAAATCATCTGTGGCTCAAGAGGTAGAGCAGGTCGTGATCCGTGGGTCGGCGGTTCGAATCCCGGCTCCTCCTGTCTACATGTGGAAGTGTCCTTGAGCAAGACACTTAATCCCAAATTGCTCCCGATGTGCTGGTTGGTGCCTTTACAATCTATGTAAAGCGCCTTGGATAAAGGCGCTACAGTATATAACTGCACCATTTACCATTTATCTATTATATACAGTTAATATGTCACCAGATGGAGGAGCTTTGTCGGTGCCGGGAAACCAACGGCAACATGCAAAGAGTGTCCTTACCCCCCCCGAGGCTTCTGTTCTCGCTAATAAACAACATACGATTATGTGAAACCCTCAAAGATCAGGAAATCAGTTCTCCATTTTTCCCCAGGATGCAGAAACCCTCAAAGATCAGGACATCAGTTCTCCATTTCTCCACCAGGATACAGTCAGACATTAGCTGATGATAAACGGCCTTGGCAAAACAGTCACAGACAGAAGAAAGAGCAAGGGTGAGATCTTCTGCTAAAAAAAAAGATCTTATGGGGAAAAAAGAAAAGGGGGAAAAATATGAAACATAATTAAGAGGAAGAGACTAAAAAAGTAACCGCTAATAAAGGAGCACATTGTAATTAGACTGGTTTCACGCTGGGTTTTCATTCAATTACAGAAGAAAAAGAAACTCCATATCATTCGTTGCATTTGATTCAGTAATGTTCAGACACTTTGGTGTTGGAGCTGCTTTTACAGTAGCAATTACTTTACAGGCAAATTCCTGTCATGCTTTTCTATTACTATTGCAGTCAGTGGCATACTGAAGGCAGATAGTGCTCTTCTCTGTTTGATCCTGCATGCAGCGTTGAGATGAGCAGCCTATACTACTATTATGTATGATAGTTCTTGATTTCCCCCAACATCTACATTTGTTTCAATGTTTCATTGAACTGCATACTGAGTGTTAGGGCTGTGAATCTGTGGGTGTCCCACAATTCCAGATTAAAAAGTATTCTCTATTACAATGCACTACAGCTGTGCTGGACTGACTACAGTATCTTGAAAATGACTGAAGACATGATGTTTACTGTGATTAGAGTAAGCTTACATTTCATATCACAAACACCATGTAGTGAAAACTGTAACTGTAAGCAGAAAAAAAAAGTTTTTTGGAAATTATGAATCGATTTTGAATCCTTCATTGCAGGAATCGCGATTCTAATTCGAATCGATTTTTTTGACACTCCTAGTGAGTGTCATTGGTTATTGGGCTGCTTTACATTCAGCTGAAAACCAACTAACCAATTAAGGCATTATGATTTATTTTCGGCTATGCAATCTAGATGATTCTGTAAATTAAAACATTCCTTGAACCAATGTGTGAACTCCAAATATGTGTGAAACTAATTGCAGACAGAGCTCTGTATCTCAGGAAGGACATTGAGGGGGCATTTCAGACAGAGCTCTGTATCTCAGGAAGGACATTGAGGGGGCATTTCAGAGCTCTGTATCTCAGGAAGGACATTGAGGGGGCATTTCTGGTGAAAACAAGGGTTTTCAACGGGCTGTAGCAGGCGGGCTGACTCTCGCCGTCGGGTTTTTCCACCACCGACCGACACAACAACATCCGGTCAAGACACCACACACAGCAGTTTGTCATTGTAACAAGACACCACACACAGCAGTTTGTCATTGTAACAAGACACCACACACAGCAGTTTGACACAACAGCATCCGGTCAAGACACCACACACAGCAGTTTGTCATTGTAACAAGACACCACACACAGCAGTTTGTCATTGTAACAAGACACCACACACAGCAGTTTGTCATTGTAACAAGACACCACACACAGCAGTTTGTCATTGTAACAAGACACCACACACAGCAGTTTGTCATTGTAACACAACAACATCCGGTCAAGACACCACACACAGCAGTTTGTCATTGTAACATCCGGTCAAGACACCACACACAGCAGTTTGTCATTGTAACTTGTAATTTGCCTCTTCAAAGTAAGTGTTACGGGCGATTAAACCATGGCAATACGCTATCGAGGGTTTCATTAATGTAGGCGGGAAATGGGTTAGTTAGCAATTAAGATAAGACTATATTGATGGGGGGTCTTTCTTTACCAGCTGCAACATAAACTACACATGAATGCATCAATCATCATCATCATCATACTATAATTCTAACAATGTCTGTGTGTGTGTGTGTGTGTCAGAAACACTGCCGTAGCTCCTCATTGCCTGCACCAATCGCTCCCACTTTTCACACAGGCATTGACCATATGAATATGGAGGGTGTAACGAAGCCCTTTTTTTATTTGACACATTAATGATTAATAATAAATGTATTAGTGAATTAAAAGTACCCCCCACGGCCACAAGGGGGGGCAAATATCTCACAACGGGTAAGGGCTAGTAATTAATACTCCAAAGTAAAATGTATTATTCACAAATAGGCGCTTCTGTAACAATACACAATACACAGTATCACAACAGTACACATTGTGATACTAATACTAATGCTAGTACTTTTACTTAAGCCAAATTATGAAAGCAAGACTGCACAGATTATTTCTACAGTGTGGTATTTCTACTCATACTTAAAGCTGTACTTTATAGCTTTTTTTGTGCGTGAATACAATATTTTCTCCAAGAGTATACTGATACCTCTATTTAAAAGACATGAGTACTTTTCTTTTAGCACTTAGTTATGTGTAAAGTGAAACAAATGCACTTGAAGGACTTGATATAAAGTATCCTTCAAATATAAATCTTCCTGAGCACCCCCCCTGCCCAAATAACGTGCAAATCACAAAATACAAAGGTCATAAATGGTGGGTTTTAGTCACACTGTCCAAACCATAATATGGTTTCAAGTACCGTGCCGAATTCAAATGGCTGCTACTTTGCATAAGAACAGCTTTAACTGTTTATACCTGAGCGGTGACTGTGTGTGCACGTAACCGGTGAGCGTGCACAGTTGCACAGTTTACTTATAGCAGTGTGGAACTGTGGACTGCTGTGGCTCCAGTAGGCTACTGCTGCTGTGATATGAGGTGTTCTCCTCCATCAAAGAACAGTTACAGATTGATTTGTCCAAAGCATTTTTGTTTTGTTTCGCTAGTGTGCACTAGTAAAGATGTCTGTCTGACCATTTTAAGTCTACGTTTGTGTTTTGTTTGTGTGTCTAAATCTCATAGGGCTCCATTTTCGTCACCGCTAAACCCCTTATCCCTAAACTTCTCTGCCTTTTTTTTACTATTTTGAAAAACATTTTTGAATAGTTCAACTACTAGGCAATCTACATTGACACGTTGTGAGCTTGTAGACTGGCCATTTTAACTATTAAAAATAGGCTTAGGCTATACAGCTGTTCTGTGTGCATGCTGTGATGCGATGTGCACATGCACGCACGTGCACGTGACTTTCTGTGGTACCAGTAAGCACAGCTAACCTTTACAAACCTAAAAATGAGGCCGTCTTTCTGAAAACAGATTCTGAATGTGTACAAAACCCTCTCCCACTCACTGTCAGTCAGGGCTGTGCCAAAGCTTTGTCTCTTGAGTGAGAACCGGCTTTGATCTTTCTAGTTTTTCATGAAGCAAAATGAAACTTTTAAAAGACATTATGCAAATGGTGGTTGTATGTGATGGTGGAAGACAGTGTGGGTAGCTGGGCATGGCACAGCTCCCATGTGGATGTGGACAAACAGATTACGGTCAGAGCCTGTCAAACAAGGGCTTTTTATTATGCCTTTATCAATAGGTACACCGTGTAGTCTGACAGGAAATGGGGAGAGAGATGGGAGGACGTGGGTCACACGGAGCAAAGGTCGTCGGGATCGGGACAAAACAAATCTGTAGGAATTTATATCCTGTTTTATTGGTATATTTCCTCATGTATTTTCAGTTTGATCTTTGTCTTACTTTGTTCATTATTTCCAAACAAAAATACAAATGGACACGGACACTGTACTGTGCATACTTTTTGAAATCATCACCCTTAATGGACCTGCAGGTCATCAATCAAAACAAATAACCAGGTCCATTTTGCATTCTTCTTTTGGATCGTGAAATGCCTTTTCCACTTCCAGTGTCATATAGATTGCATACAGTGAGTCATGATAATGTTAGTATGTTGCCATGTGTATTCCACAGTCCACACCATAAATGGCTGTGAAAAGCAAAGAAATAAGAAGAAGAAGCGAAATCCAGAACATCACAGATTGTTCTGATATAAATTGCAGTAAGAAGACGGATAGTGAGAGAAGGGAATCATGTGCTACTTGCATGAGACGCTTCAGTGTCCCCCTTATGAGAGTTTGTGAGTGACGTTTCTCAGACTGTGTTCTCAGTGGATGTCTGGCTCCTCCAGATCAATGCAGCCTTTCTGTTAAAGAGAGAAGCATGGAGAGCTCAGCCCTGCTGTACTGTACGAGATAATTAGACAGGCCATTTCCATAAGATTAAACTAGCCTTGGAAGGGGGTTTGTGTGTGTGTGTGTGTGTGTGTGTGTGTGTGTGTGTGTGTGTGTGTGTGTGTGTGTGTGTGTGTGTGTGTGTGTGTGTGTGTGTGTGTGTGTGTGTGTGTGTGTGTGTGTGTGTGTGTGTGTGTGTGTGTGTGTGTGTGTGTGTGTGTGCAGTCAGACAGATATTTTGTGAAGCCTGAAACTCCTGAAAGTTCATATAATGGCCTGTTGTGGCGCTGTCACTGGACCCAAAAAAACCCATAGCCCCATAGAAGTCCATGTATTTGGGCCCAACTTCACCTAGACTGTATTACCTTAATAAACATGGTCATGAATACTTTCTGCTTCCAGTCACTAGTTTAAAGTCTAATTTCTAATGTCATAATATTCTTTTTGGAAAATTATGGAAAATAAATGATCATAAAGTCTGTTCTGAGGGGCGTGGCTACCGTTACAGTCTATGATCGGGAGTCCCCACCCACTCGAGTCAAAAACCAACGGAGAAGAAGGGGGGAAGTCCCGCCTCGTTGTCTGGGCAGCCAATGGCCAGCTGGGCCCAAATGGAGCCAGCCAATGGCCAGCTGGGCCCAAACGGATCTAGAAAGATGGCGACTTACAGTGCAGGAATAACAGGCTTCATTTTACGTCCATGTTAGACCCGGGGAACGCTTTGTCCATATGTTTTACAGTCTATGGTGTAGGACAGGCATTATGCAAATCGTTGCTGTCGGGAGATAACCTCATAACTCAATTGTTGAGGTTTTTGATTTTTTTTCTTTGTCATAAATCAGTGCTATTGAACACCCTTGATGTCTGTGTGTTGTTTCGAAAATATTTAACCAATGGAAAGTAGTAAAAAGTGCTATGGACAAAACCTCTCAACTCCATCGGACCCTCAAAATGTCTGCTAGAGCAACTAACTCCACCACCTCTCTCCTTCTCATCAAAGTCATTGACTATATATAAAGTCACAACACCAACTTTGATGAGGCAGTATAGAGCACCGAAGTCTGACGTCACTTTCAGTAGAGGGCGTCAGTCCCCAGGTTCATGTATTTGTTTAGTTGCATTGAAATCACCATAGGAGGAGTTTTAGATTGATTCATATAAGAACTGTGTTTGAAAAATAAACATGTCATCCCGGCCGCTTCACTCACATGGATATGAAGAATCAACTGACTGAGAGAAAACGCTAATGTTACTGCTGCTGAATTAGTTAGATTTTCGCTAGAAGCAGACTGTATCATATATGAGTGACTGACTGTTGCAAACGATACAGAGACACCTCCCTGACAATAACGCCGAGACAGCTTGTTTATTTTTGGACCACAACGCTTATAGTAGACGATATTAAGATCACCCCATGTTATTCTCCATAGAGAAACTACTTCCGTGAACCAGGGGAATCGTCGGGATGAGCGAGTTACGTCAGGACTTCGGTGCTCTATTGCTTTGTTTTAAAACTATAAGGTTTTCTTAATTTTCAGAAAAATTTATATTTTTAATTTCCTGAAAAATGAAACATTTTGGAGTTATGAGGTTTCCTCCCGTGTGGTGGTGGAAGTGTGGGCATCTGGTCATGGTACAGCTCCCATGGGCATCTGATCATGGCACAGCTCCCATGTGCATCTGATCATGGCACAGCTCCCATGTGGGCATCTGATCATGGTACAGCTCCCATGTGCGCATCTGATCATGGCACAGCTCCCATGTGGACATCTGATCATGGCACAGCTCCCATGTGGGCATCTGATCATGGCACAGCTCCCATGTGGGCATCTGATCATGGTACAGCTCCCATGTGGGCATCTGATCATGGCACAGCTCCCATGGGGATCTGATCATGGCACAGCTCCCATGTGGGCATCTGATCATGGTACAGCTCCCATGTGGGCATCTGATCATGGCACAGCTCCCATGTGCATCTGATCATGGCACAGCTCCCATGTGGGCATCTGATCATGGTACAGCTCCCATGTGGGCATCTGATCATGGTACAGCTCCCATGGGGATCTGATCATGGCACAGCTCCCATGTGCATCTGATCATGGTACAACTCACATGTGGGCATCTGGTCATGGTACAGCTCCCATGTGGGCATCTGATCATGGTACAGCTCCCATGGGCATCTCATCATGGCACAGCTCCCATGTGGGCATCTGATCATGGCACAGCTCCCATGTGGATGTGGACACAAAGATTACGATCAGAGCTGATAGCCTGCAGTCAAACTCATAAGGACACAGTGTGCAAAACAAAAATACATACATATACAAAGCATACCTTCACAGATCCATTCCTGTGCGTGCGCCATTTTCCACTGGGGTACGACGGCGCATCAGATTCTAAAAATGTCTTCTACATACTGACAGTTTTCTGAAAAAGCTATGTTTCTATGTCAGTCGTTCTTCGATTTTTCAAAAAATAGCAGACCTACAAGCTCCTATAGTAGAATCTATTATTGCCACCAGGTGGCGGGAACGCACCATTATGTCGATTTTGACCCAATAGAGTGACTCTGGCGAGATAACTTCCGGTTTAACGATCCTAAACATCCGGTAGTAGTTTGACCTTGAGTCGCACTATTAGCTGTCCGGGATGCTAAGCTGTCATCGTCTTTTTCATAACTAAGTCAAATTAAGCTCTAATCAAGCCCAAAATATCGCATTTTACGCAGCGATGCACATACAGACCGCTCGCGTGCGTGATCGACCGTGCACGCGAGGATTTCGGCCGGTTTTAGGAAGATTACATCCAAATTTAGCCAAAAGTTGCTACATTTTGCTCCGTTGAACCCCCGATGATTGACAGGATTGACAGCCCGTCAATCCCGTCAAGGGCTCGTCTGGATTTATTGATTTAATCTGTCATTCCCGTCAAGGGCCGTCCAAACGTTAACACAATGGGTGCTGGGATGCCTTCAAAGTAGACCTCTGGGGTGCCGCTCTTAACAATGCAGTGAACAAACAGGCAGATAAAACTAAACTATTATAGTTCTCTTTAACAATGCAGTGAACAGGCATATAAATCCTGCTTTCTCTAAAACTAAACTATTATAGTGCTCACTGCCTAGCCCACTTATTGTCTCCGAGGTGGGGTGTGAAGATTAACCAGTTGAATCCACTTCCAAAGCTTTTAATCTACTTTGGATGGTTTGTTTTGAACCCCAGGCATCTGAACACAGCAGCAGGATACCCACCGCACGCTGCCTAGTATTAAGTACTGCTGTCCACCAATGTTATATAATGCAATCCAATCCAAAGGAGCCATACATTTACCTTGACATAAAATCTCTCTCTCTCTCTCTCTCTCTCTCTCTCTCTCTCTCTCTCTCTCTCTCTCTCTCTCTCTCTCTCTCTCTCTCTCTCTCCTTTTAATAAGACTATTTTGTTGTTGTTGAAAGGCATGGTTTGAGCTGTCCTGCTCCATATACAATTATACTGCAGATATCTA
Source organism: Protomyctophum parallelum (assembly GCF_964188405.1). Taxonomy (NCBI): domain Eukaryota; kingdom Metazoa; phylum Chordata; class Actinopteri; order Myctophiformes; family Myctophidae; genus Protomyctophum; species Protomyctophum parallelum. The sequence continues at coordinate 10,864,659 of NC_139699.1, forward strand.
GGTTTTATTTTTTCTGCAAAAGCTGTTGATTTATTGGATAAATCTCTGATATATACAGGATCACCACAATAGGTTTACTTTTGGGTCCAGGATGCACATAAAGCCCATTTCTACAATCTGTTGCTCTGACTCCTCCCACCGTGTCTAAGGTTGCATATAAACACAAAACATTAGGGATGGCCCGATGTCCCGTTTCCGATCCCATCCCGATACCTCCATTTCTGTGTTAGGCGATACCGAATACCGATACCAGTGTCGTGATCTCATGTTGTGTTTATAGCTATCTAGCTATATATCTCGTGTTGTGTTTATAGCTATTTAGCCGCAATTTACAACTCTAGATCTTTTTTATAATGGGATGAATCTAGAGTTGCAATACCCTCCATTGACTCCCCACTCATCCAATTTGGTTTGTGATCTGCTTGTCTTAAACAACGTTAAACTCACCTCACCAACATTGCAGCTGTAGTCCAAGCTTGAATTATCCTCTTTCAATCTGCCAAGCTTGTTTTTCATAAAAATCCACCGTAGACATGTTATGAGCTACTTTCTGTCAAGACATCCTCCGCAGGTGATTATTTGTGTTGCAGTTTGGAAGCACTCGTTTTTGTTAACGGGTCGTGCTGCTGCGTCCTGCATTATGTGCAAATTAGAAACCGGTGGAAAACCAAATGTTGAATTAGAACATTAGAGGATATTGTAGAAAACACACACGCACGCATAAACATACACACGCACGCAAACACACACACACACACACACACACACACACACACACACACACACACACACACACACACACACACACACACACACACACACGCACGCACACACCAGCTCTTTTCCTTATCATTTGGTTTATTCCCTTCTCTCCCTCCTCACCTCCATCTTCTGTGCATTTGTTTGTATGTCTCAATTCCTCAAAGCTTGAGCACCTCAATTTATTTACAATTTTGTGCTTTTCTGCTTTTACATCGGCAAAGTAATGGGTTTGCTCGTTTAAAACACATTTGCGACAATTCTTCATCTCCTCGTTGTTTGGTGTGTGCGAGCGTGTGCGTGCATCTGTGTGATGGGATGGGACGATGGGGGCGTAAATAGCCCATTATGGGCGGGAACCCCTTTTGGTGTTAGCATTACGTTATGCTTTAGCTATTGAATAATAGCAGATCTACAAGCTCATACCGCGCCACCGAGTGGCGCGCTACGAGCTTGTAGGTCTGCTATTTTTGAAAAATCAAAGAACCACTGACATAGAAACATAGCTTTTTCAGAAAACTGTCAGGATGTAGAAGACTGATCTCAGGTCAAAATGGAATAGACATGTTTAGAGCTGTGTTATAATGGGGTTGGGGGGGTTGCAGGAGGGGAGAGGGGGTGGGGGGGGGGGGGTCTATTAGACTTTGTTTTTTATCATCAATCCCATTCAATGGGGGTTTTTTATCATCGGCTCCTTCAATGACAGAAGTTTTGGGTTTGGGCTCAGCAGCCATTCAGACTGCGTTGCTATAGTGAAGAGAACTGAAGGTTGGAACCCGTGAGGTAGAACAAGTGAGTCACACACTGCCGAGCGGAAACCTTGTCCAAAAGTCTTACTTTTCAGGAAATATATTTTTTTTTACCTGCATGTGATCCAATGTAGTTATTGTTTGAGTGGTGCAACCACTCCTACAACCAGCAATGTCCGTGTACACCTATGTATGTGTTCACCTATGTATGTATGTATGTATGTATGTATTTGGTTAAAATGGGTAGGGTTTAAAAAAGGCAAGAGTTTGCTCTGGTGCACTGGCCTAAAAGTGGGTCCTTAAAAACTGCTAAAACTTCTGAAATGTATGTATGTAGGTATGTATGTGTGTATGTATTTTAAAAGGGGGGGGCTTTTTTGTAAAGATCCCTGCCCGCAATACCTTCATATATTTAAAATGAGTCCAAAATAGGGTTACCAGTGAAGGGCCAACTGCCTATTCACTGGGGACTATGCAAGGCAGAGGCGTCCACCCCCCTGAGTCCAAGTTTAAGCTAGACCGCATACCTAAGTATAGTGTATGTATGTATGCATGTATGTATGTTCACCAGTATGAGTACCAGTAGGGGCGCTGTTGTGACATGCAGAAACAGAGAGAGAGAGACAGTGTTGCCTGCTAATGAGAGAGAGAGAGAGAGAGAGAGAGAGAGAGAGAGAGAGAGGGAGAGAGAGAGGTGGGGGGGGGGGGAGTTGCACCACTCTGTTCACACGGGTGTGATTTTTTTCTCACACAAGCTCTTGTTAAATACTTTTCATTAGTGCAATAAGCAACAGCGTGCCCTCTCCCAGCCTCAGAGCAGCAGACTGGAGATATGAGGCAACAGCGTGCCCTCTCCCAGCCTCAGAGCAGCAGACTGGCCCCAGAGAGTCCTTTAGGGGGCACTAGTCAACTGAGAATGGACACAAGGCCAGCACACAGAACAGGCATGAGCACTGATGAGCTGAGCCCACACTGGACAAAGCATCCACTCAGGTATTCAAAAGTACACATTTTTAAGTACAACTTTTTTTTTTTTTTTTTGCTTTATTGCAATTTAGAACATTTCCAAACTCACAATGGCCCCTTTTTCCACTAAAATAACTCTGGTTCTATAGAAACATTGCCGTTCTGGTTTCTAGCAAACCATTGAAACACTGGTTAAGAACTGGTTAAAAATCACACCCGTGTGAATTGAGTGGTGCAACTCCCCTCTCCCCCTGCCTATCTCTCTCTCTCTCTCATTAGCAGGCAACAGTGCAGCACTATCTCTCTCTCTCTCTCTCTCTCTCTGATTCTGACACAACAGCGCCACTTTTGCCCCTACTGGTACTCTAAACATAGTCACATAGTAACCTCGCCTCACCAGGCTTTCCACGACCTCAGAGGGAAGCCTGGTCTCTTGTTTCAAAAGTCTGTATGATCCTGTCGGGAGCGGATGATGTCGTTACGTCATGTTGTAGTATTGTTTTGTAGTCGACAGGCAGGAACAACAGGCGGCGGCTACTTCCTTTTCCCTCTCAATAAAAGCTCTCGTAGCCTGTAGCTTTTATTGAGAAAAATCGGTTTGAGGGAAAAGGAAGTTGCCGGCAGTTGTTCCTGCCTGTCGACTACAAAACAATACTACAACATGACGTAACGATACCATCCGCTCCCGACAGGATCATATACCCTAAATGAAATGGTGCCACATAGTCACATGGGTTAAGATTGACATTGCTGTTCCTTGGAGCACCACTCAAAAATAGGCGGGAATGGTTTGTTTTCGTTGCATTTCCTAAGCCCATAATTTGGTGTCCGGCAGATTAAAGACATTGACCGATAACCCAGTCAGCAAATTATTGGCTCAAGAATACGACAAAAAAATCAAAATAAATGGTGTGTGTAAGTGATGGAAAATAATTAATATTATCAGTCAAGTCATGGAGTCATAAAACATATATACTTAACCCCGCCTGACGTCGACATTTAAAAAATGTCTTCTAAATTCTGACAGTTTTCTGAAAGATGTTTCTGTATCAGTGGTGCTCAATATTTCATGTCAAGGACCCCAATAATAATTATATGTAATTGGCCACCGACCCCCATCTGAAAATATGTTGTTCCAGGAACCCCTCAGAATTAGATCAGTCGATGGGTGGACTAGTGAAGAAACAAAGGGAAGGTTCCCGTATATTAGATCAGTCGATGGGTGGACTAGTGAAGAAACACGGTGAAGGTTGCTGTATATTAGATCAGTCGATGGGTGGACTAGTGAAGAAACACGGTGAAGGTTGCTGTATATTAGATCAGTCGATGGGTGGACTAGTGAAGAAACACGGTGAAGGTTGCCGTATATTAGATCAGTCGATGGGTGGACTAGTGAAGAAACACGGGGAAGGTTGCCGTATATTAGATCAGTCGATGGGTGGACTAGTGAAGAAACACGGGGAAGGTTGCCGTATATTAGATCAGTCGATGGGTGGACTAGTGAAGAAACACGGGGAAGGTTGCCGTATATTAGATCAGTCAATGGGTGGCTCTTCTCTTCCAAGACAGATTTTGCGCTCTCATTAGAAGGCGGGTGTAAGTGCCATCCAACCGTTTCTCTAGTTTCTTTGAAAGTTTCCATGTCTCGGAGCCATAGAGTAGAATCGGCTCAACTTTTTACTTTTAACCTCTTACTAAGCTGGGATGACCAGATCGTATGCATGTCATTGCAGGCTGACCAATGCAGTGCTTTGATTTAGGCACATCAGAATAAAAGTCCCTCTAATGATGGCCATGGGGCATCTGGTCTGGATCACAGAGAAAGGTGGCACTGCATGGGCCACACACGCAGACACACTTCATGTTTCTAAGCACTCTTGTGTTTCTTTATCTCGCTAACTCTCATTTGCTCACTTACTCATGAACTCGGTTTCTCACACACACACACACACACACACACACACACACACACACACACACACACACACACACACACACACACACACGAAGCATGAATCATTATCATTATGACTCATATAGCACAGGAGGATGGTGGAGAGTCTGTGGATATGAGACGGTCAGACGGTGCGTGTGTGTGTGTGTGTGTGTGTGTGTGTGTGTGTGTGTGTGTGTGTGTGTGTGTGTGTGTGTGTGTGTGCGCGTCTGTGCGTGCGTGCACATTCCTGGTGGACTTCCTCTGAGCTCAGACTGACTGGAAGGAGAGCTCAGGCAGAAACAGAAGCATGGTCCGTATAGACAAAAGGTATCCTTCCTCCCAGTAGTGCTGCTTGTCAAAAATGTGAATTGCAGACGTGAAAAGAAAATAATCCAAGGCACTCCGTCTTTGGTGAAAAATTGAATAATTGATTTGGAAATGAGCAAGGCAAATAAATAACAGGACCAACGCGTTTCCACCAAAAGGTCTTCGTCAGGGTCTATCTGAAACATGGTCCGCTCCTGAATTGACGTTCTGTTGTCCACTGTTGAGTTGAGTGATGTGTCAGTACTGTCTGTTGTCCACTGTTGAGTTGAGTGATGTGTCAGTACTGCCTGTTGTCCACTGTTGAGTTGAGTGATGTGTCAGTACTGTCTGTTGTCCACTGTTGAGTTGAGTGATGTGTCAGTACTGTCTGTTGTCCACTGTTGAGTTGAGTGATGTGTCAGTGCTGTCTGTTGTCCTCTGTTGAGTTGAGTGATGTGTCAGTGTTGGACGGTCTGTTGTCCTCTGTTGAGTTGAATGATGTGCCAGTACTGTCTGTTGTCCACTGTTGAGTTGAGTGATGTGTCAGTGTTGGACTGTCTGTTGTCCTCTGTTGAGTTGAGTGATGTGTCAGTACTGTCTGTTGTCCACTGTTGAGTTGAGTGATGTGTCAGTACTGTCTGTTGTCCTCTGTTGAGTTGAGTGATGTGTCAGTGTTGGACGGTCTGTTGTCCTCTGTTGAGTTGAGTGATGTGTCAGTGTTGGACGGTCTGTTGTCCACTGATGAGTTGAGTGATGTGTCAGTGTTAGACGGTCTGTTGTCCTCTGTTGAGTTGAGTGATGTGTCTGTTAGACGGTCTGTTGTCCTCTGTTGAGTTGAGTGATGTGTCAGTACTGTCTGTTGTCCTCTGTTGAGTTGAGTGATGTGTCAGTGTTGTGGATCCACTCACATGCTGCTATAACAGTGTGTCAGCTGTTTCTCAGAGTGTATTCTGCTTTAGGCTGTGTGTGTGTGTGTGTGTGTGTGTGTGTGTGTGTGTGTGTGTGTGTGTGTGTGTGTGTGTGTGTGTGTGTGTGTGTGTGTGTGTGTGTGTGTGTGTGTGTGTGTGTGTGCGTGTGCGTGCATAGTACTGCATGTGCTCTTTGCGGTACAACTTTTGCAAGGCTCTATATTATCCCTGCTACTGAGACTCCCCTAATCACAGTGATTTAAACTTTACCTGCATGATTGCCCTGATTAGCTATTGGAAACAGCACACTGATTTAAATCCCCCCTTAAACTGGCCCATTGTCTGTCCCCTTGCTCTGTGTGTAGAGGGAGGGAGGGAGGGAGGGAGGGAGAGAGGGAGAGAGGGAGAGAGGGAGAGAGAGAGATAGAGAGAGAGAGAGAGAGAGAGAGAGAGGGAGAGAGGGAGAGAGGGAGAGATAGGGAGGGAGGGAGGGAGATGGGGAGGGAGAGAGATATGCGGAGAAGGGGAGAGAGATATGCGGAGAAGGGGGGAGAGAGAGAGAGAGAGAGAGGGAGGGGGAGAGGAGGAGAGAGAGGGAGAGAGGGAGGGGGAGAGGAGGAGAGAGAGGGAGAGTGAGAGGGGGAGAGGAGAGAGGGGGGAGAGAGAGAGATAGGGAGGGGGGAGGAGAGAGGGAGGGAGAGGGGGAGAGAGAGATAGGGAGATAGAGGGAGAGGGAGGAGGGAGGGAGATGGGGAGGGATGGAGGGAGAGAGAGAGGGAGGGAGAGAGATATGCGGAGAAGGGGAGAGAGAGGGAGAGAGAGAGAGAGGGAGAGGGTGAGGGGGAGAGGGAGGGATGGGGAGAGAGAGAGAGGGGGAGAGGGAGAGGAGGAGAGAGAGGGAGAGTGAGAGGGGGAGAGGAGAGAGGGGGGGAGAGAGAGAGATAGGGAGAGAGGGAGGGGGAGAGAGAGGGAGGGAGAGGGAGGAGGGAGAGAGAGGGAGATGGGGAGGGATGGATGGAGGGAGAGAGAGAGAGGGAGAGAGATATGCGGAGAAGGGGAGAGGGAGAGGGAGAGGGAGAAAGAGAGAGAGAGAGAGAGAGGGGGAGAGAGAGAGAGGGAGAGATATATGCGGAGAAGGGGAGAGAGAGAGAGGGAGAGGGAGAGCATGTTATCACAACAGCCATAAATAATATGGTTTGGTCCAGATAGAGGAAATACAACTAGAGTGTTCATATCTGTCCGAGAAGGGCAAACATGGGTAAATATTGGAGCAGGGAGTTGTTGGTCACTGAGGCTACTTTATATCATCCTCTCTCTGCAAAACCTCCACACCGTTACTTCATCACATCCCTCCAAAGAACCCCTCACTGGTCTGTCTGTCTGTAGCAGCATCCTCACTGGTCTGTCTGTCTGTAGCAGCATCCTCACTGGTCTGTCTGTCTGTGGCATCATTCACCCAGTCCTCCTCACTGGTCTGTCTGTCTGTTGCATCATTCACCCAGTCCTCCTCCCTGGTCTGTCTGTCTGTCTGTGGCATCATTCACTCAGTCCTCCTCACTGGTCTGTCTGTCTGTCTGTGGCATCATTCACCCAGTCCTCCTCACTGGTCTGTCTGTCTGTCTGTGGCATCATTCACCCAGTCCTCCTCACTGGTCTGTCTGTCTGTGGCATCATTCACCCAGTCCTCCTCCCTGGTCTGTCTGTCTGTGGCATCATTCACCCAGTCCTCCTCACTGGTCTGTCTGTCTGTTGCATCATTCACCCAGTCCTCCTCCCTGGTCTGTCTGTCTGTAGCAGGATTCACCCAGTCCTCCTCACTGGTCTGTCTGTCTGTAGCAGGATTCACCCAGTCCTCCTCACTGGTCTGTCTGTCTGTAGCAGGATTCACCCAGTCCTCCTCACTGGTCTGTCTGTCTGTTGCATCATTCACCCAGTCCTCCTCCCTGGTCTGTCTGTCTGTGGCATCATTCACCCAGTCCTCCTCACTGGTCTGTCTGTCTGTAGCATCATTCACCCAGTCCTCCTCCCTGGTCTGTCTGTCTGTAGCAGCATTCACCCAGTCCTCCTCACTGGTCTGTCTGTCTGTCTGTAGCATCATTCACCCAGTCCTCCTCACTGGTCTGTCTGTCTGTGGCATCATTCACCCAGTCCTCCTCCCTGGTCTGTCTGTCTGTAGCAGCATTCACCCAGTCCTCCTCACTGGTCTGTCCGTCTGTGGCATCATTCACCCAGTCCTCCTCCCTGGTCTGTCTGTCTGTGGCATCATTCACCCAGTCCTCCTCACTGGTCTGTCTGTCTGTAGCAGCATTCACCCAGTCCTCCTCACTGGTCTGTCTGTCTGTCTGTGGCATCATTCACTCAGTCCTCCTCACTGGTCTGTCTGTCTGTCTGTCTGTGGCATCATTCACCCAGTCCTCCTCACTGGTCTGTCTGTCTGTGGCATCATTCACCCAGTCCTCCTCCCTGGTCTGTCTGTCTGTGGCATCATTCACCCAGTCCTCCTCACTGGTCTGTCTGTCTGTTGCATCATTCACCCAGTCCTCCTCCCTGGTCTGTCTGTCTGTGGCATTATTCACCCAGTCCTCCTCACTGGTCTGTCTGTCTGTGGCATCATTCACCCAGTCCTCCTCACTGGTCTGTCTGTCTGTCTGTAGCAGCATTCACCCAGTCCTCCTCACTGGTCTGTCTGTCTGTGGCATCATTCACCCAGTCCTCCTCCCTGGTCTGTCTGTCTGTAGCATCATTCACCCAGTCCTCCTCACTGGTCTGTCTGTCTGTAGCATCATTCACCCAGTCCTGCTCCCTGGTCTGTCTGTCTGTGGCATCATTCACCCAGTCCTCCTCCCTGGTCTGTCTGTCTGTAGCATCATTCACCCAGTCCTGCTCCCTGGTCTGTCTGTCTGTGGCATCATTCACCCAGTCCTCCTCCCTGGTCTGTCTGTCTGTAGCATCATTCACCCAGTCCTCCTCACTGGTCTGTCTGTCTGTAGCAGCATTCACCCAGTCCTCCTCACTGGTCTGTCTGTCTGTAGCAGCATTCACCCAGTCCTCCTCACTGGTCTGTCTGTCTGTAGCAGCATTCACCCAGTCCTCCTCACTGGTCTGTCTGTCTGTAGCAGCATTCACCCAGTCCTCCTCACTGGTCTGTCTGTCTGTAGCATCATTCACCCAGTCCTCCTCACTGGTCTGTCCGTCTGTGGCATCATTCACCCAGTCCTCCTCACTGGTCTGTCTGTCTGTAGCAGCATTCACCCAGTCCTCCTCACTGGTCTGTCTGTCTGTAGCATCATTCACCCAGTCCTCCTCACTGGTCTGTCTGTCTGTGGCATCATTCACCCAGTCCTGCTCCCTGGTCTGTCTGTGGCATCATTCACCCAGTCCTCCTCACTGGTCTGTCTGTCTGTGGCATCATTCACCCAGTCCTCCTCACTGGTCTGTCTGTCTGTAGCAGCATTCACCCAGTCCTCCTCCCTGGTCTGTCTGTCTGTAGCAGCATTCACCCAGTCCTCCTCACTGGTCTGTCTGTCTGTAGCAGCATTCACCCAGTCCTCCTCCCTGGTCTGTCTGTCTGTGGCATCATTCACCCAGTCCTCCTCACTGGTCTGTCTGTCTGTGGCATCATTCACCCAGTCCTCCTCCCTGGTCTGTCTGTCTGTGGCATCATTCACCCAGTCCTCCTCACTGGTCTGTCTGTCTGTGGCATCATTCACCCAGTCCTCCTCACTGGTCTGTCTGTCTGTAGCAGCATTCACCCAGTCCTCCTCACTGGTCTGTCTGTGGCATCATTCACCCAGTCCTCCTCCCTGGTCTGTCTGTCTGTGGCATCATTCACCCAGTCCTCCTCCCTGGTCTGTCTGTCTGTCTGTGGCATCATTCACCCAGTCCTCCTCACTGGTCTGTCTGTGGCATCATTCACCCAGTCCTCCTCCCTGGTCTGTCTGTCTGTGGCATCATTCACCCAGTCCTCCTCACTGGTCTGTCTGTCCGTCTGTGGCATCATTCACCCAGTCCTCCTCACTGGTCTGTCTGTCTGTAGCAGCATTCACCCAGTCCTCCTCACTGGTCTGTCTGTCTGTAGCAGCATTCACCCAGTCCTCCTCACTGGTCTGTCTGTCTGTAGCAGCATTCACCCAGTCCTCCTCCCTGGTCTGTCTGTCTGTAGCAGCATTCACCCAGTCCTCCTCACTGGTCTGTCTGTCTGTGGCATCATTCACCCAGTCCTCCTCACTGGTCTGTCTGTCTGTCTGTGGCATCATTCTGGTTTGTTTTGTATCATTTTGACAAGTGATTATAAATATTCGGCAGAAAATGGCTGAAAATGCATTTTCGGCCTATTTGGTTTTATATCACAGAATAGTGTATGCAATTAATGCATTCAAAAGAGCTGAACAAATGTTTTATGGACCCATAATAGTGATTATTATTTAAGTTACGTTTTTCCATAACCATTTCTTTTGCCATAAATCAGTATAGCTTTACGGTACGGCCATGACAGCAATGGTAGGAAAAAAAAGACATATAAATATTAATCATAATCGGTATTCGGTTTCGGCCAATAATTTCCCTTTCGGTGAATCCCTTTTTGGAACCCTGTTGGTGTTAGACCGGGGCTGCACATCCCTGAGTGTGTGTGTGTGTGTGTGTGTGTGTGTGTGTGTGTGTGTGTGTGTGTGTGTGTGTGTGTGTGTGTGTGTGTGTGTGTGTGTGTGTGTGTGTGTGTGTGTGTGTGTGTGTGTGTGTGTGTGTGTGTGTGTGTGTGTGTGTGTGTGCGTGTGTGTGTGCGTGTGCGTGTGTGTGTGCGCGTGCGCGTGTGTGTGCAATGCAGAGCAAGTAGTTCCCGTAAGACGTTTTCTGTCTGATTAGAGGGAAGGGGGGGGGGGGGGGGGGGCAGGCTATTTGTCCTCAGTCTTTGGGGTGAGCTGAGGGGAGCGTTTGAGGTGTTCCCATGCTCGTCATGTCCTGTACAGCATCAGTCAGGCTGTTTTTTTATTTCATCTGCCATTCCCTTTAGTGCTGCGACTGTGCATTCCAGTGATACTGCCGTTTGGGAAGCACTGTCTAGGAGCTGTTGTACGTGTGAAGATGTGGCTTATATATCCTGTCTTTTAATCCATTTTGGGCGGGAACCCCTTTTGGTGTTGGCATTATGCTATGCTTTAGCTATTGAAAAATAGCAGATCTACAAGCTCATAGCGCACACTATGAGCTTGTAGGTCTGCTATTTTTGAAAAATCACAAATCTTTTCACAAATCTTTGAATATATATTTCAGAGCGAACATTTTTTTTTAAACTAAAATATTGGCTTCTGGGGGGGTCCCTGGAACTACATATTTTGAGATGGGGGTCCGTGGCTTAATAGAGATAATTCTGGGGGTCCTTGACATGAAAAAGGTTGAGCACCACTGACATAGAAACATGGGTTTTTCCGACCTCAGTCCAAAATGGGTTAACTGTAGCGTGAGGGATTGTATAAAAAGAAAACGAGCCAGCATTGTCATTGGAGTCACACCGGCCTCTTTAAGAATCGGTATATCCTCCTCTGACCATAATCTCTCCTTAAACGTCACAAGGAAACAATTGATAAATATAGCTGCAAGCAGCGATAAGGCGGGACCAAGCAATACGCCCTTTTAGGCTGCTCAACAGTGCCACTTTAGGTCACCCAGCGGTATTGCAGATGTTCGTACCCCTAACATACAGACAAGGCATGAGTTTCAAAGTGCCTGTTATCGCTTCTTGCACCTATATTTTTGTACAAATGTTCACATACAAACTTCTCTTTTTTTCCTATTATTTCTAATTTTCTTCGATTATGTGTAGAACATTTCACGCAAATTGTTCAAAAATCCCGGGAGAAAATCAGCCTTTTTTTTTTAAACTGCTCAAAATGGTGGGAAAACTGAGGGCGGAGCTTACTGGTCAAAGTGATAGATGTGTTCCCCATGAGTCAAGCACACGTGGAAACAAGTTAGCCTGGCTAATAAGCCAGACTCAAATCACACTGTCGTGTGGTATTTGAGTCTGGAGATGCTGTGTATGGATTTTGTTTCCCGGGGGGGCGGGTTCAAACATTTTCTCTTTGACGCAATTGGTCAGAGCTACTGTCAGTCAAAGGTATCAAGCATTGAATGTCACTGTACCAATGACATTGCTATAGTGCCTATGCTAACATGTGACGCTGCATGTATGTATTAGGGGCAGAAGAAGGTTAATTTGACCACAACTAAGAAATAAGTCATTACATTATACCTCTCCTCCTCTTTATATTCTATAGCAGCACTGGCCGCTGGGCAACAATGACGATGGAGAGGGCCACTATATTTCCACACTCACTCCCTATAGGGCCATATATTACTGTCGTATAGCAAAAATAGCCGATCTACGAGCTTTGAGCTTGTAGATCGGCTATTTTTGCTATATTTGAAGTAATTAAAGCGGGTCATGTTTGCGTGTTGTGGAATTGTAAATAGCTGAAACCAATATTATATCCCAGTGTTCTGACATTAACCTGAGGGCCACATTAAGTGAAGGTGGGGGCCGCATGTGGCCCCCGGGCCGCCAGTTGCCCCACCCCTGCTCTATAGTTCCACCTCCGTGTAGTGCTTTTCCACTCTCCCCATTCTTTGCAACTCGTCGACATTCCTCACAGGCCTCCATTAAAAAAAAAGGCCCTGAACTTGAAAGAAGTGAGACACAGAACAGCAGAACCATGCTGGGCCTTTCATCTGGGACTGTTTGCCTTAGTGTTGGTGTCAACACCAACCTCAGGTCCTCTGTTGCCCTGTGACTACAGAACCATGCTGGGCCTTTCATCTGGGTTCTGTTTGTCTGGTGTTGGTGTCAACGTTCCTCTGTTGCCCTGTGATGGGGGAGACCTTTTCTCCCCCCTCCTGGAGCTTCTGATCGCAAAACATGCCGACAGCAACGGCTTTGTGGAACTAATCTCCGTCTGTCTGCGACTAATCTCTTGCTACCTGTCTATCTCTCTCTCTCTCTCTCTCTCTCTCTCTATCTCTCTCTCTCATTCAATTCAATTCAAAGGGCTTTATTGGCATGAGAAAACATACGTTTACATCGCCAAAGCACAATACAACAATACAGCAATACAATCAAAACAAGAATTATGTACATTTGAAAGTCAGAATCTTCTCTCTCTCTCTCTCACTCCCCCTCTATTGCAGAAGCTTGTTTGTCTGAAGGAAGACCAGCTTGGCTCATGGTTACTGTTTTTATATGCATTTATTTGTATGCATACACCCACCGCCTACTTACTTAACTATCCTTCGATGGCGTCTACCCTGCCAGCTCTCAGCGGTATCTCCTCATCTCCCCCCCACTTCCTGGGTGAATGATGGAGCAATGTGATAAGTACAACAGTCCACGCTCCTTCTGATTGATTAACCAGTGATCTCTGACCTCCCCCCACCCACCCAAACATTTTGAATTGGCTGATGTATAATGAGAAAGACCCACTCCCGCATCAAATAGGACATATTTGAAGGCCGGGTGGGAGAATGTGGTCGTCTGAACGTCGGGGGGCAGGCAATCTAATTAGCTGATTTAGCTGATAACACCTCGTGTAGCTCCGAGAGAGAGAGTTGGTGGTGTGTCGGTGTGAGTAAGTGTTCGGCGCGATCACTATCTCCGCTACCTCTCAGATAGAGATGGATGCACTCCGTGCAGTATTAAGTGAGCTTGATTCGTGGATTATGCGGGCTGGCCAAGTGAAGCATGCTTATCCCATTCTGACCTGAGATCAGATTCTAAAAAAATGTCTTCTACATCCTGACAGTTTTCCATTCTGACCTGAGATCAGATTCTAAAAATGTCTTCTACATCCTGACAGTTTTCTGAAAAAGCTATGTTTCTATGTCATTCGTTCTTCAATAGCTAAAGCATAACATAATGCTAACACCAAAAGGGGTTACCGCCAAGAATGGGTTATACACACAGGGATAAGGTGTCTGTGTGTGGGTGTGGGTGGGTGTGGGTGTGGGTGTGGGTGTGTGTGTGTGTGTGTGTGTGTGTGTGTGTGTGTGTGTGTGTGTGTGTGTGTGTGTGTGTGTGTGTGTGTGTGTGTGTGTGTGTGTGTGTGTGTGTGTGTGTGTGTCTGTGTGCGTGTGTGGGTAAGTGTGAAATAGATGAGTTTCTTTGAGGCTATAACTCATGATGAGTAGATCAATACAGCAACTTAGTGCAGCGAGACAGCGCTCTTTCTTTTTAATGCTACTCCCTTATATGTTATCCAGTTACCCTTGTGTTGTCCAATTTAAAGACGCCAACTCAAGCCCAGAGATGCTTTCGATTTTTTTATTATTCTATGAATAAACACAAAGTAAATTAGCCTAGTTTGGCAGGTTAATCATGCTTACTATACTGCTGCTTCTTTCTCTGTGTCTCTCCATTTTAATTTAACAGGATAGAGAGATAAATTAGACGCTGAACAAATACACTCAAATCCATTTGTGGGTGGAAGGAAGGGCTTTGCTTTTGAAGTATTTCTCACGAAGATCCTCGAATACAATTCCTTAACACATGTTGGGCGGGAACCCCTTTTGGTGTTTTAAAGCATTATATTATACTTTAGCTATTGATATTGATTTAGCTATATGAACTTGTAGGTCTGCTATTTTTGAACAATAGTGAAAATGTGCCTCAAATCTTTGAATATATATTATTACAGAGTGAACATTTTAGCTCAAATCTTTGCTTCTGGGGAGGTCTCTGGAACAACATATTTTCAGATGGGGGGGCGGAGGCATATTACATATAATTTGTGGGGTCGTTGACATGAAATATTGAGCACCACTGATACAGAAACATAAGGTTTTCCATAAAACTGTCAGGATTTTGAAGAATTTCTTTTAAATGTTGACGTCAGCTAGGTCAAAATGGGTTAATCTATCAGCCAAAAGTATTGTACCACCTTCCTGGCATTTATTCTGAAATCAAAACGCAACACAACCATCACCTATGTATTGATTCATTCCATGTTTGTCTGTTTGATGTTTGTCTGCTTGCCATCAATACAACGCAGCAGTAATAATAATAATAATAATAATAAGTCTATTATAAATGTGTGGAATCTCTGCATAATGTTTGTGTGTACTGTTCATGGCCTTCATACCTAGTGATTCGTTGTCGAGAACCACCAATCCGATTGTCCCATATAGGTACATAGGAACCAGAACTTCTGCCCTTATATTGGCATACCCGAATATCTGCATAAATGGAGACGTCAAATCAATTTCATATTTCTGGCATCCGTCTATCCGGCCTGGCAGAGACAATATTGATATGGGTGTAACTCAGTGGTTCCCACAGTGGGGTCCGGGGACCCCCAGGGGTCCTTGAGGGAGTTCCATAAATCGGGGGTCCCAGAGATAGTAATGCCATTAAACGGGGGGTCCGTAGACTAATGCATGTCAAACTGGGGGTTCATTGAAATTAAACGGGTTGAGACTCACTGATAGAGCCGTACAAATCTTCTCTTATGGGGGTCCCTGGCATATCTTTTCAAATGGGGGTCCGTGGGCTAATTAGTGTCAATTTGGGGGTCCTTGACATGAAAAAGTTTGTGAACCCCTGGTGTAACTATATCTACTGTAACTATAGTTGTCTTATGATGCTGCTACTATAAGTGGCTGTTTTCTGAATTCTATTTTCAGATGAGCTGCTTTAATTGGGTATTTTATCTGGCATTGAAATGTCAGGGAGATGGAGCTAAAATGTCATTGCGCTTAGATTTAAGAAAGGAGCTCATAGCGCGCTCATAGCGCTCATAGCGCGCCACCGAGTGGCGCGCTACGAGCTTGTAGGTCTGCTATTTTTTGAAAAATCGTGAAAATGTGGCACAAATCTTTGAATATACCGGTAATTATATTCTTTCAGAAGACTTTTTTCGACGTCAGGCCTAAATGGCTTCAGCAATTCTACTTCTTAATGTCCCTGCCAATGTTGTATTATGTACGGTACCTGTTTATCTACGGTACCTGTTTATCTACGGTACCTGTTTATCTACGGTACCTGTTTATCTACTGTACCTGTTTATGTACTGTACCTGTTATGTACAGGACCTGTTTATCTACGGTACCTGTTTATCTACTGTACCTGTTATGTACTGTACCTGTTATGTACTGTACCTGTTTATGTACTGTACCTGTTATGTACAGGACCTGTTTATCTACGGTACCTGTTTCCAAGTCAACCACTACTCTCCATGACTCTTGGTTTGTTCTTGTTGTTGTTGTGTTTCTGTCCGTTCCTCTTCTCACTCTCCCAGAATGTGAGGAGAGTGTTCCAGCTGAGGAGTCATGTAAGTCCAGACAGTACAGTAGCTCCCCTGTGTACCGTACAGTACAGTACAGTGTTTGTTTGGTATCGGTGTGCTTTGTACAGTAGTCGTGCACTGTAAAATCCATAGTGATACTTAACGCTGAGAGAGTACAACTGTTTCATATGTACCCTTTAATTTGTACCCACAATTTGTGTGTGTTTGTGCGTGTGCGTGCGAGTGTGCGTAGACATCCTATACTAGCTCACTTTTTAATTAGGGAAGGTGTTTTGGAAGGAGTCCACCAGGACCAAAGGAAGGAGTCCACCAGGACCAACGTGTTTTTGGAAGGAGTCCACCAGGACCAACGTGAAGAGCAGAACTTCCTTAGTTCTGTAGATGAAATCCTCCTGGACGCACATTGTGTTGTTGTCGTCCACTATCCTCCTCCTCCTGTCCTCAAACGCTCCTACTGTATATCCTTATCTTATACGCGATACTACTGTATATCCTACTGTATATCCTTATCCTATAAGCCATACTACTGTATATCCTACTGTATATCCTTATCCTATACTCTAAGCGATCCTACTGTATATTCTACTGTATATCTTACTGTATATCCTTATCCTATACTCTAAGCGCTCCTACTGTATATCCTACTGTATATCCTATCTAAGCGCTCCTACTGTATATCCTACTGTATATCCTCTCTAAGTGCTCCTACTGTATATCCTACTGTATATCCTATCTAAGCGCTCCTACTGTATATCCTACTGTATATCCTCTCTAAGTGCTCCTACTGTATATCCTACTGTATATCCTCTCTAAGTGCTCCTACTGTATATCCTCTCTAAGCGATCCTATTGTATATCCTACTGTATATCCTACTGTATATCCTACTGTATATCCTCTCCTCTAAGCGCTCCTACTGTATATCCTACTGTATATCCTCTCTAAGTGCTCCTACTGTATATCCTATCTAAGCGCTCCTACTGTATATCCTACTGTATATCCTACTGTATATCCTACTGTATATCCTACTGTATATCCTACTGTATATCCTACTGTATATCCTACTGTATATCCTCTCCTCTAAGCTCTCCTACTGTATATCCTACTGTATATCCTACTGTATATCCTCTCTAAGTGCTCCTACTGTATATCCTATCTAAGCGCTCCTACTGTATATCCTACTGTATATCCTACTGTATATCCTCTCCTCTAAGCGCTCCTACTGTATATCCTACTGTATATCCTCTCTAAGTGCTCCTACTGTATATCCTCTCTAAGCGATCCTACTGTATATCCTACTGTATATCCTACTGTATATCCTACTGTATATCCTACTGTATATCCTACTGTATATCCTACTGTATATCCTCTCTTCTAAGCGCTCCTACTGTATATCCTCTCTACTGTATATCCTACTGTATATCCTACTGTATATCCTCTCCTCTACTGTTTATCCTACTGTATATCCTACTGTATATCCTACTGTATATCCTCTCCTCTAAGCTCTCCTACTGTATATCCTACTGTATATCCTACTGTATATCCTCTCTAAGTGCTCCTACTGTATATCATATCTAAGCGCTCCTACTGTATATCCTATCTAAGCGATCCTACTGTATATCCTACTGTATATCCTACTGTATATCCTCTCTAAGTGCTCCTACTGTATATCCTCTCTAAGCGCTCCTACTGTATATCCTACTGTATATCCTACTGTATATCCTACTGTATATCCTCTCTAAGCGCTCCTACTGTATATCCTACTGTATATCCTACTGTATATCCTACTGTATATCCTACTGTATATCCTACTGTATATCCTACTGTATATCCTACTGTATATCCTACTGTATATCATATCCTCTCCTCTAAGCGCTCCTACTGTATATCCTCTCTACTGTATATCCTACTGTATATCCTACTGTATATCCTCTCCTCTACTGTTTATCCTACTGTATATCCTACTGTATATCCTACTGTATATCCTCTCCTCTAAGCGCTCCTACTGTATATCCTACTGTATATCCTACTGTATATCCTATCTAAGTGCTCCTACTGTATATCCTACTGTATATCCTACTGTATATCCTACTGTATATCCTACTGTATATCCTCTCCTCTAAGCGCTCCTACTGTATATCCTACTGTATATCCTCTCTAAGTGCTCCTACTGTATATCCTACTGTATATCCTACTGTATATCCTACTGTATATCCTACTGTATATCCTCTCTAAGCGCT